>NW_027520537.1:0-30000 GCF_051991245.1 Festucalex cinctus
CAAACCACGTGGCCTTTTTCTTTCCTGGCAGGATCCGTTAACGAGATCGGATCCTCGCTCCACGCCACGCCACGCCAAAGCAAGTGCAAACTGCAACGCTGACTAAAGACTCTTTTGTTTTGTTGTTTTGTTTTTTTGTTCCACTATCGGTGCTTACCCGCCCGACCTTCGCGGTCCCGGGTACACTTGCAACGCACCGCCGGACTCAAGGTTGCGCACCTCAGCCGCTCAGCACCTCACCTGCTATTCGGTGGCGCCCCGCCGCGGTGCTAGCTCACCTCCAACGGCTGGCCTTCCCCGTACGCAGGCGCGTAGCGGACCGAACTCCACCTGGAACCGGGCAGCCGTCCGGCAGAACCAACCTCGCCAAGTCGACCAACCAATCAAGGGACGAGCCGCGCAACTACGCCAGGCCCCTGGCGTGGCTCCCTTGCTCTGTGGAATAAACCCCTTTTTTTTCTTGCCTTTTTCAACGAACATTGACTATTTTTCCCCCTTTGTCAAAAAGGCCGCCACTTCTGTTTGTTTCTACGCAACTCCAAGTCTCGTAAGTGCGCTTGATTTCTACCTCGGCGTATCCACTGTGTGCCACTTACGTTTGAAACATCACAAATCTGGCAGGTCAAATTTTCTCTTTTCCCTGTTTCTTTATTCATTCGCACTCCTTCCTTATTTTCATTCGCTTTATTTTATTTCTTTTCTTCTGACGGTAGAATAGTTAGATAGGCAGTATTTTGATTCTGTAGTGTAGCAATCGTGAATAAATGCATGTTTTATAAACTTTATTCCGCCTAAGTCATCTGTGTTTCCGAGTGGATTATTATTCTTTTGTTAGTACAACGAACCACTGAATATCGAGTGTGGCGACTTTAGATTATCAATGACTGATGAAAGAAGGATTTTGGTCGTTGTTTGCTCCTGTTAACCCAAAGCAAAGACAACGTGGTGCCCCAGAGGTTATCGAGGTAAATACAATTTACCTCTGTAACGTCCAGATTATTAATTCGTCCAAAAGACGACCCAATTATCGCTACAGAGGTATCCGGGGACAAAAAAAATGCCGCTTCCGTGTGGAACCAGTCCAGTGGAAAAGCGCCACGTTACATATGTTTGTATGTAAATATTGTAGTCTGCGCGGTGCGCGTGTACACGTACGCTCAGGAAGTAGCCAGCCAATCACATTGCAGCGGCTCATGTTTCAACTCAAATACTATTAGATTGAGTCGCCGCACGGGGGCGCGCTCTCGTTGCTAGTACGGCAGAGCCAGCGGAGGACACAGCGACTTTCGAATGTACGTTTTAAACATAGTGCAGAGGGAGCATTAATGCACTCGCGCCGCGCGAGCTGCATTTTTGTTCACTAGCATGCACTTGAAAGTTACCCGCATTTGGGAGTGAAATGCTCGCACTGTCGAGCCCTGCACTCATTCACTCACTCACACCCCCCCCCCTCCCACACACACACACACGAACACCCCCACACACGACTGATTACTACTACAACTACTAAATAGGGTTTAAATAGTTTGTAAAGTTTGGCAAATGTAAAATTGTTACACTGGTGATTATGGGTAAAGACATTTTTTGCCATTAAAATATTTTCCATCAAACACTGAAGGAAATGGAGTAGAAAAAAAAATACAAAATAATATTTTAAAAACATTGAAAATTATTAGTTTTGTAAATTCCCAAAATATGCAAATCCAGGGGTGCCGAATTGCAAGTATTCAACTCCCCCGTTATCTTGTATTTTTGTTAATAAAACTCTTGCTTTAGGTCCCTGGGATTACTAACCTCAAAATTAGAAGACTGCTCCTCAGATGAAGTCATTGATTAGAAAAACATCTCTTCAGAGAAAGTTATTTTGAGATTTAAATCTGTGCGTGTTTACGCAAAAGATTTCAATTTGTTCTCTTCTTCTGTCCTTAAAACAATACCGAAGTGTGAGTTTTCAGTTCCTGAATAGTCTGTTTAGTGACAGGACCTGCGTAATAGTTATGATTGTTTGCTGCATTATGTAGAACTATTCATTTCATAGTAGTTTAAAGCTCTGTCAATGCCTCAAGATCTTTAGATGACAACTCTTACAGATTAAATACAGCAGAAAAGTCTAACGGTTACCTTGATGCCCGAGTTCCAAAGTTCAGTGACAAGTTTGAGCCTCTCCTCCATCAAGTTCTTCTGCGCAGATGCCACCATCACCTGCACCTCGGTTGTGCGTATCTTTAAGGCTAAAGCCTAAAGAAAACAATTTCTATGAATCTGACAGTAACCTTCAGAATGAGTTGAAGCCAACAAGAATAATACATTGAACTAGGCCTGTTACAGAAAAAATAATAATAACTAGAGCTGCGAGCAGCTATAAAGGGCCCTCGCAGCCCGGGCCACGTTGGGGTCCTTGCACGTTGGGGTACTGGCACGTTGGGGTACTGGCAGATTGGAGTACTGGCAGATTGGAAGCGAAATTTCTTTGAAAATGGCATAATAAACCTTTACATGTAGAATATTGTTTTTGCCTGTGTGTGTGTCAAGCTCAACGGGTTTTGGTGATTGTTAAGACCTGCAAAAATCAGCGTCCTTTTTTATTTTTAGGCAATGAGTTGCCCTGATTGGTATTTTTTGTAAAAGTGTATATCATCGTCGCTCGTTGTACTCATTGCACAATGTTGCTTTTATTGTCCAAAGGTGCAATCAAAAATGAATAAAACAAAACGGAAACGTACATACGTTTGGATCGGTGTGAAGCCAGTGAACAATTTGAATGGTGGAAACTAAAAGAATATTCATAAATGACTTAGTTATCACACTTAGAATGAGTTTACATTTTTTGTACAAAATACCGTATGTGGGGTATTTTTTTTTTTATGCCTCAAGGGCTAGGTGGCGCTGTATTTATAACTGAATGTTGTCATAGAGATACCTTCAGGCCTTGATTATAAGCATACATGTCAAGTTTGGGATTTTTTGGAGCATGCACCGGGGAGTTATTAAGCATATCCTTTTTCATTGCGAAACGTGTTTACAATTTTTGTAAAAATACCGTAAGTGGGATTTTTTTTTTTCACGCATCAAGGGCTAGGTGGCGCTGTATATATAACTGAATTTTGTCATAGAGATACCTTCAGGCCTTGACTATAAACATACATGTCAAATTTGGAATTTTTTTGAGCATGTACCGGGGAGTTATTAAGCCTATCCTTTTTCATTGCGAAACACAAACTTTGATGCCCCACCCTCATCATATAGTATTCCGAAAAGTCAAGATTTTTCCGCCTGTCGTTGGCTCAGGTCTTGACATGGTCCAGGTCCAGTCTGAAGTCAGTCGGATGAAACGTGGAGGAGAAGTGGGCAAAAGTATGCCCCCTGTAAATGTGCTAAAATCGTAAAAAATGGGACATTCAAAAATTCGTAGCTCACTTCCTGTTCATTTTAGCATATGGGTCCAAGAGACTTTTTTGTAGGTCTTGGGCTCCCTCATACACCTAAAAATTTTCGGAGATGTTGCTTAAATGTACAACCGGGGCCGCTTCGTTAAAAATTTCTAGGGGGCGCTATTGAGTCATTTTTGTAAGAATAGCACAATCAACAATAAAATATTGCTCATTTTACCAGGCCAGATGTGTGTGCCAAGTTTCATGAGTTTCTGCGCATGTTTAGACCCTCAAAATTGGTGTTGTTTTCTTGGCGAACAGCGCTTAGCCACGCCCACAACGATTCACGAAAACTCACAAACTTCGTGTTGTGACATCATGAAGGACGAAACCCTCATCTGAGCAAATATGAGGTAGGTCAAGTTAACGTGTTTGGAGAAAAACGAAGAAAATTCGTAAGAAAAAAAATTGCCACTAGGTGGCGCTATTAGTAAGATGAAATATAAGTTCGTAGATGTCTTTAGGGCTGGACTCTCATCAAATGTGTGAAATTTTGAGAAGATAGGATCATCTCGGTCAACTTAATGCAGCTTTTATTGTCACGAAAAATCTTCAGACTTTGCGGCACCGTAGCGACCACGCCCTTTGGCAAAAAGTTACAATATTCGGTGTGGGGCATGATCAACGTCTTAAGGCTTTTCTGCCCAATTTTCAACTAGATCCCTTCAACGAACTCGGAACAGTAGCTAAAAACGTAAAGTATGACATTTATTGTTACCACTAGGTGGCGCTATATGTATAACTAAATTTTATCATATAGATGTTTTCAGGCCGCGACTATTACATTGCCTGAGAAGTTTGAGATTTTTTGGAGCTTGAACATGGGAGTTATTAAGCATTTGCTCTTTCTGGACAAATGAAATTTTAAAGGCAATATTTGATGCCCCGCCCCCATCATATAGTATTTCGAAAAGGCAAGACTTTTTGCCCAGTTGTTCTCTCACGTCTTGAGATGATAAATGCCAAGTTTGAAGTCAATTGGATGAAAAATGTTTGCAAAGGGGGAAAAAGCATGACCACAGTGAATGTGCCAAAATAGGCCAAAATTGGACATAAAAAAATTCATAGCTCACTTCCTGTACATTTTAGCTACATGGTCCCAATAGACTTTTTTTGTGCGTCTCGGGGTGCAACACGTGCCTGCCAATTTTCGTTGCTCTAGCTCAAACGTGCCGGGCTTGGTTTTTATTTTTTCTACGCTAGGGGGCGCTATAGAGTCGCATTGCAATGACGACTTCATAATATCACATTTTTCGCCGGGCCTGAGGAGTGTGCAAAGTTTGGTGAGTTTTCGTGAATGTTTAGGTCCTCAAAAATGCGATCGTTTGCGGAGAATAAAGAAGAAGAAGAAGAAGAAGAAGAATTTTTACAAAAACAATAGGGACCTCGCAGCGGTCGCTGCTCGGGCCCTAACTAGAGCTGCGAGCAGCTATAAAGGGCCCTCGCAGCCCGGGCCACATTGGGGTTCTTGCACGTTGGGGTACTTGCACGTTTTGGTACTGGCACATTAGGAGCAAAATTTCTTTGAACATGGCATGATAAACCTTTACATGTGGATTTTTTTTGCCAGGTGTGATGTGTGTGTCAAGCTCAATAGGTTTTGGTGATTGTTAAGATCTGCAAAAATAAGCGTCCTTTTTTATTTTTAGGGAATGAGTTGACCTGATTGGTATAGGGGGCGCTATTGAGTCATTTTTGTAAAAATAGCACAATATATGATAAAATATTACTCCTTTTACCAGGCCAGATGTGTGTGCCAAGTTTCATGAGTTTCTGTGCATGTTTAGACCTTCAAAATTGGCGTTTTCTTGGCGAACAGTGCTTAGCCACGCCCACAGATTTTCGCGAAAACTCACAAACTTCGTGTTGTGACATCATGAAGGCCAAAACCCTCTTCTGAGCAAATATGAGGTAGGTCCAGTTAACGTGTTTGGAGAAAAACGTTGAAGAAAATTTGTAAGAAAAAAAATTGCCACTAGGTGGCGCTATAAGTAAGATGAAATCTAAGTTTGTAGATGTGTTAAGGGCTGGAGTCTCATCAAATGTGTGAAATTTTGAGAAGATTGGACCATCTGGGTCAAGTTAAAGCAGCTTTTATTCTCACGAAAAATTATCAGACTTTGCGGCACCGTAACGGCCACGCCCTTTGGCGAAAAGTTACAATATTCGGTGTGGGGCATGATCAACATCTTAAGGCGTTTCTGACTAATTAGGGCCCGAGCAGCGACTGCTGCGAGGTCCCTATTGTTTTTGTAAAAATTATTAGGGCCCGAGCAGCGACCGCTGCAAGGTCCCTATTGTTTTTCGTTCGAATTATTATTATTATTATTATTAGGGCCCGAGCAGCGACCGCTGCGAGGTCCCTCTTGTTTTTGTAAGAATTCTTCTTCTTCTTCTTCTCCGTAAACGATCGCATTTTTGAGGGCCTAAACATTTACGAAAACTCACCAAACTTTGCAGTCTCTTCGGGCCCGGCGAAAAATTTGATATTATGTAGTTGTCATAACAACGCGACTCTATAGCGCCACCTAGCGTAGAAAAATAAAAACCAACCCCGGCCCGTTTGAGCGAGAGCTACGAAAATTGGCAGGCACGTGTAGCACCCCGAGACGCACAAAAAAGTAATTGGAAGCCATTTCCTAAAATGTACAGGAAGTGAGCTATGAATTTTTGAATGTCCAATTTTGGCCCATTTTGGCACATTCACTGTGGTCATACTTTTACCCCCTTTGCAAATATTTTTCAGCCAGTTGACTTCAAACTTGCCATGTATCATCTCAAGACCCGAGACAACAACTGGGTAAAAAATCTTGACTTTTTGAAATACTATATGACGGGGGCGGGGCATCAAATATTGCCTTTCAAATTTCATTTGTCCAGAAAGACAAAATGCTTAACAACTCCCATGTACAAGCTCCAAAAAATCTCAAACTTCTCATGCAAATTAATAGTCACGGCCTGAAAACATCTATATGATAAAATTCAGTTACATATATAGCGCCACCTAGTGGTGACAATAAATGTCATACTTTACGTTTTTAGCTACTGTGCCAACCTCTTTGAAGGGATCCAGGTGAAAAATGGTCAGAAAAGCCTTAAGATGTTGATCATGCCCCACACAGAATATTGTAACTTTCCGCCAAAGGGCGTGGCCGCGACGGTGCCGCAAAGTCTGGTAATTTTTCGCGGCAATAAAAGCTGCTTTAACTTGACCCAGATGATCCTATCTTCTCAAAATTTCACACATTTGATGAGAGTCCAGCCCTTAAGACATCTACGAACTTATATTACATCTTACTGATAGCGCCACCTACTGGCAATTTTCTTTCTTACGATTTTTCTTCAATGCTTTTCTCCAACCACATAAACTGCACCTACCTCATATTTGCTCAGGTGAGGGTTTCGGTCTTCATGATGTCACAGCGCAAAGTTTGTAAGTTTTCGCAAATCGCTGTGGGCGTGGCTAAGCGCTGTTCGCCAAGAAAACAACACCAATTTTGAGGGCCTAAACCAACGCAGAAACACATGAAACTTGGCACACACATCTGGCCTGGCAAAATGAGCAATATTTTATCCTGGATCGTGCTATTTTTACAAAAATGACTCAATAGCGCCCCCTAGAAAGATTTAATGAAGCAGCCCCGGTTGTACGTTTAAGCAAGATCTACGAAAATTTTTAGGTGTATGAGGGAGCCCAAGACCTACAAAAAAGTCTCTTGGACCCATATGCTAAAATGAACAGGAAGTGAGCTACGAATTTTTGAATGTCCCATTTTTTACGATTTTAGCAAATTTACAGGGGGCATACTTCTGCCCACTTCTCCTACACGTTTCATCCGACTGACTTCAGACTTGACCTGGGCCATGTCAAGACCTGAGCCAACGACAGGGGAAAAAAATCTTGACTTTTCGAAATACTATATGATGAGGACGGGGCATCAAAATTTGTGTTTCGCAATGAAAAGATATGCTTAATAACTCCCCGGTACATTCTCCAAAAAATCCCAAACTTGACATGTATGTTTATAGTAAAGGCCTGAAGCCATCTCTATGACAACATTCAGTTATATATGCAGCGCCACCTAGCCCTTGAGGCATGAAAAAAAAATACCCCACTTACGGTATTCCTACAAATAATGTAAACTCATTCTAAGTGTGATAACTAAGTCATTTATGAATATTCTTTTAGTTTCCACCACTCAAAATGTTCACTGGCATCAGACCTAACCAAACACATATTTTTGTTATTTAGTTTTATGTATTTTTGATAGCCTCTATGGACATTAAAAGCAATATCGTGAATGACGGATATGCTTAATAACTCCCAGGTACATGCTCCAAAAAATCCCTAGGGGTGGGACAAAAAACCGATTCGACCGAACCATCGGTCGTCAAGGGGAGCTAAACGACCGTATCGGTAGCAGACTTGTCAATAGATACAAAATCCGCCGGGAATCCTTAGATACATTGCTTGTAAAGCTGTGGACCGGATATCGCGTGGCTGTGAATCGGTTGCGAGTGAGGCTTTATGGTTTTCATAACAATAGCAAGAGTTCTGCGCCGTGCTCTACTTGTTTTGTTTACATTTCAGTAGCATCACTATTCAAGCTACTTCCCTGTTTACAGAGAGCTAGCAAAGTAGCGCTCAGAGACGCTTCATTCCCCGGATGTTGTAAACATAATGCAAAGACGTTACGCACCTTGGGAAGGAGCCTACCGTCAACGCGGTGCTCGCGACACGGCGCGCGCGCGCGCACAACGAGTGACAACATGCAACAGTTAGCAGAAGCTAACCCATTGCTATCGAGTCCTCTCGGTGCACTTGTATGTCCTGGGCCGGCGTTGGTACTGCGCGCGAGCCAAAAAGAATAACTCCCGTGACGATCCAATGCATGGATTCAAACGAAACAGGTATGTCCCACAGCCAACACACCAGCTATGCTAAAAGCACACTGCAAGTATCTAATTTCTCAGTTTGTGGCTCCCTGTCAATGTATACAACTAGCATGAGCATTAGATAGGAGAACTGAGACGTGCCCGTGATTACGTCATCAAACGCAAAATGGACAGCCCAAAAAAACAAAACATAAACAGTCGTGATTCCGTGGTCATCATCTTGTCTCAGATTAAAAAAAACAAAAAGATGTCATACATTAACCAAAAATGAATATGATGGCAAAATAAAAACAAATATTGTTAAAAACAAAAATTGTTGATAAAAAGGGAAGGGCACTTTTGGAAATATTTTTTGATATATTAAGTGGTTAAAATGTGTTTGATAGATTTATTGTTCCATAAGGTGGCTTCATATTTCTTTTGGCTGGACGGTAGGTTTATTTCATGTCTTAAATTTATGTTTCTGAAATACTTCACAATGTGCACATATTCTGTTTAATTGTGTTGGTGTCTTTTTAAAGGTTAAATATTTATATTTCAAATTGAATTATCAGCCTTTTTTTCCTGATCCTTATTTTGAATAAAAAAAAAATAAAAAATAAAAAACAATTATAACTCTCAATAACGACTAATAAATATTTAACCTGGTACATTTTTCAGTCATATCGCCCAGCCCTTTGTTGCGGTCCATTTAAATAATTGATTCAATATATAAAAATATAGATGATATTTTTGTTTTTTTTGTTTTTTTAAAACACATTTGTAGATACTGTAAAAATTTGTGGTGTTTTAAGATTAATGTTTACAAGCAACAAATGTCAATATAAGTTTTGAATATTGAAATGAATCGTATCGAATCGAAAATCATATCGTTCCCAAACTTAATCGAACCGCATCGAACCGTTCTGTTCTGAAAGATAATCGTTTTTCAATCGAATCGCAACCTGTCTATCGAGATACATATCGAATCGGCCTCATGTCAGAGATTCCCACCCCTAAAAATCCCATACTTGAAATGTATATTTATAGTCAAGGCCTGAAGGTATCTCTATGACAAAATTCAGTTATAAATACAGCGCCACCTCGTCCTTGAGGCAAAAAAAAAAAAATGCCTCACTTACGGTATTTTTACAAAAATTGTAAAGTTATTGTAAGTGTGATAACTAAGTCATTTATGAATATTCTTTTACTTTCCACCACTCAATATGTTCACTGGCATCAGACCGACCCAAACATATGTGCTTTTTTATTTAGTTTCATTTATTTATTTTTTGATCGCCTCTATGGACAATAAAAGCAATATTGTGCAATGAGTACGAGCGATGATGTGTATATGTACCTTTACAAAAAATACCAATCAGGGCAACTCATTGCCTAAAAATAAAAAAAGACGCTGATTTTTGCACATCTTAATCACCAAAACCCATTGAGCTTGACACAATCATCACACCTGGGAAAAAAAAATAAAATCCACATAATGGTTTATCATGCCATTTTCAAAAAAATTCTGTTTCCAATGTGCCAGTGCCCCAACGTGCAAGTACCCCAACGTGGCCCAGGCTGCGAGGGCCCTTTATAGCTGCTCGCAGCTCTAGTTCTTCTTCTTGTTCTTTATTCTCCGCAAACGATCGCATTTTTGAGGGCCTAAACATTTACGAAAACTCACCGAAATTTGCACACTCTTCGGGCCCTGCGAAAAATTTGATATTCTGATGTTGTCATAACAACGAGACTCTATAGCTCCTCTAGCATAAAAAAATAGAAAACAATCCCGGCACGTCTGACCTAGAGCTACGAAATTTGTACAGGAAGTGAGTTATCAATTTTTGAATGTCCAATTTTGGCCCATTTTTGCATATTCACTGTGGTCATACTTTTCCCCCCTTTGCAAACAGTTTTAATCCGATTGACTTCAAACTTGGCATGTATTATCTCAAGACCTGAGACAACAACTGGGCAAAATATCTTTACTTTTCGGAATACTATATGACGGGTAGGGGTGTTAAAAAAAATCGATTCGGCGATATATCGCGATACTACATCGCGCGATTCTCGAATCGATTCAATTTAAAAAAAAAACGATTTTTTTTTTTTTTTTTTTTTTTTAAGAGCTCAGAATTGTTCATTCGGTAGTCTTACCGATTCAATGTCTTATCATATTGCCTTTTTTTTTTTTTTTTGTGTGTGTGTGAATCGATTTTTAAACTTCCATTTTTAATGGAAAAATATTCAACAAAACGTCTGACTTCGGGTTAGGATTCACACCTTGAGCATGGAAGAATGTTATATGAACGGAACATTAAGCCTTAATATTTTATTTTAATGCTGTTCAAACATGAAACAGATTACAACCTCTATGAGACTGAAATTTCAGATAAATAAATAATACATTTTCATATAAATCTTACACTACAAGCTTACTGATTAGTATTTTCTAAATTTAAATGAAAAAAAATCGCAACAATCGACTTATAAATTCGTATCGGGATTAATCGGTATCGAATCGAGACACGAATCGAATCGTCAGGTACTAGGCAATTCACACCCCTAATGACGGGGGTGGGGCATCAAATATTGCCTTTAAAATTTCATTTGTCCACAAAGACAAAATGGTTAATAACTCCCATGTGCAAGCTCCAAAAAATCTCAAACTTCTCATGCAACTTAATAGTCACGGCCTGAAAACATCTATATAATAAAATTCAGTTATATATTTAGCGCCACCGAGTGGTGACAATAAATGTCATACTTTACGTTTTTAGCTACTGTGCCTAGCTCGTTGAAGGGATCCAGTTGAAAATTGGTCAGAAAAGCCTTAAGATGTTGAACATGCCCCACACCGAATATTTTAACTTTTCGCCAAAGGGCGTGGCCGTTACGGTGTCGCAAAATCTGATAATTTTTCGTGACAATAAAAGTTGCTTTAACTTGACCCAGATGATCCTATCTCCTCAAAATTTCACACATTTGATGAGAGTCCAGCCCTTAAGACATCTACGAACTTATATTTCATCTTACTTAAAGCGCCACCTAGTGGCATTTTTTTTTTTCTTACGAATTTTCTTCAACGTTTCTCTCCAAGCACGTTAACTGGACCTACCTCATATTTGCTCAGAAGAGGGTTTCGACCTTCATGATGTCACAACACGAAGTTTGTGAGTTTTCGCGAAACGCTGTGGGCGTGGCGAAGCACTGTTCGCCAAGAAAACAACGCCGATTTTGAGGGTCTAAACATGCACAGAAACTCATGAAACTTGGCACACACATCTGGCCTGGTAAAATGAGTAATATTTTATCATGTATTGTGCTATTTTTACAAAAATGACTCAATAGCGCCCCCTAGAAATTTTTAACGAAGCAGCCCCGGTTGTACGTTTAAGCAAGAACGACGAATATTTTTAGGTGTATGAGGGAGCCCAAGACCTACAAAAAAAGTCTCTTGGACCCATATGCTAAAATGAACAGGAAGTGAGCTACGAATTTTTAAATGTCCCATTTTTGATGATTTTTGCACATTTACAGGGGGCATACTTTTACCCACTTCTCCTACACGTTTCATCCGACTGACTTCAGACTTGACCTGGACCATGTCAAGACCTGAGCAAACGACGGGCAGAAAAATATTGACTTTTCGGAATACGATATGATGAGGGCGGGGCATCAAATTTTGTGTTTCGCAATGAAAAAGGATATGCTTAATAACTCCACGGTACATGCTCCAAAAAATCCCACACTTGACATGTATGTTTATAGTCAAGGCCTGAAGGTATCTCTATGACAATATTCAGTTACATATGGAGCGCCACCTAGCCCTTGAGGCGTGAAAAAAAAATACCCCACATATGGTATTTTTACAAAAATTGTAAACTCATTGTAAGTGTGATAACTAAGTCATTTATGAATATTCTTTTAGTTTCCACCACTCAAAATGTTCACTGGCATCAGACCTATCCAAACATGCATACTTTTTTATTTAATTTGATTTAATTTTGATAGCCTCTATGGACAATAAAAGCAACATTGTGCAATGAGTACGAGCGATGATGGGTACATATATTTTTCCAAAAAATACCAATCAGGGCAACTTATTGCCTAAAAATAAAAATGGGTGTTAATTTTTGCAGATCTTAACGTTCAACAAAACCCATTGAGCTTGAAACATTCATCACACCTGCCAAAGAAAATCCACATGTAAAGGTTTATCATGCCATTTTCAAAGAAATTCTGCTTCCAATGTGACAGTACCCCAACGTGCCAGTCCCCCAACGTGCAAGTACCCCAACGTGGCACGGGCTGCGAGGGCCCTTTATAGCTGCTCGCAGCTCTAGTTTTCAACTGGATCCCTTCAACGACATCGGCACAGTAGCTAAAAACGTAAAGTGTGACATTTATTATAACCACTAGGTGGCGCTATATATATAACCGAATTTTTTCGTATATATGTTTTCAGGCCATGACTATTAAGTTGCATGAGAAGTTTGAGATTTTTTGGAGCTTGTACATGGGAGTTGTTTAGCATTTTGTCTTTCTGGAAAAATGAAATTTTAAAGGCAATATTTGATGCCCCGCCCCCGTCATATAGTATTCCGAAAAGTCAAGATTTTTGGCCCACTTGTTGTCTTTGGTCTTGAGATGATACATGCCAAGTTTGAAGTCAATTGGATGAAAAATGTTTGCAAAGGGGAGAAAAGCATGACCACAGTGAATGTGCCAAAATAGGCCAAAATTTGACATTAAAAAATTCATAGCTCACTTCCTGTACATTTTAGCTACATGGTCCCAATTGACTTTTTGTGCATCCCGGGGTACTACACGTGCCTACAAATTTTCGTAGCTCTAGGTCAAACATGCCGGGATTGGTTTTTATTTTTCTATGCTAGGGGGCGCTATAGAGTCGCATTGTTATGACAACTTCATAATATCAAATTTTCGCCGGGCCCAAGGAGTGTGAAAAGTTTGGTGAGTTTTCGGAAATGTTTAGGTCCTCAAAAATGCGATCGTTTACGGAGAATAATAATAATAATAATAACTAGAGCTGCGAGCAGCTATAAAGGGCCCTCGCAGCCCGGGCCACATTGGGGTACTTGCACGTTGGGGTACTTGCATGTTGGGGTACTCGCACATTGGGGTACTGGCACATTAGGAGCAAAATTTCTTTGAACATGGCATGATAAACATTTACATGTGGTTTTTTTTTGCCAGGTGTGATGTGTGTGTCAAGCTCAATGGGTTTTGGTGATTGTTAAGATCTGCAAAAATCAGCGTCTTTTTTTATTTTTTGGGAATGAGGTGACCTGATTGGTATTTTTTGTAAAAGTATATATACCCATCATCGCTCGTACTCATTGCATGATGTTGCTTTTATTGTCCATAGAGGCTATCAAAAATAAATAAAACAAAATAAAAAAGTACATATGTTTGGATCGGTTTGATACCAGTTAACATCTTGAGTAGTGGAAAGTAAAAGAATATTCATAAATGACTTAGTTATAATACTTACAATGAGTTTACAAATTTTGTACAAAATACCGTGTTTTTTTTTTTTATGCCTCAAGGACTAGGTGGCGCTGTATTAAAAACTGAATTTTGTCATAGAGTTACCTTCAGGCCTTGACTAGAAATATACATGTCAAGTTTGGGATTTTTTTGAAGCATCTACCGGGGAGTTATTCAGCATATCCTTCATTCACGATACTGATTTTAATGTCCATAAAGGCTATCAAAAATAAATAAAACTAAATAAAAAATACACATGTTTGGATAGGTCTGATGCCAGTGAACATTTTGAGTGGTGGAAAGTAAAAGAATATTCATAAATGACTGATTTATCACACTGAGAATGAGTTTACAATTTTGGTAAAAATATCGTAAGAGGGGTATTTTTTTTTTCTGCCTCAAGGGCTAGGTGGCGCTGCATATATAACTGAATGTTGTCATAGAGATAGCTTCAGGCCTTGACGATAAACATACATGTCAAGTTTGGGATTTTTTGGAGCATGTACCGGGGAGTTATCAAGCATATCCTTTTTCATTGCGAAACGTGTTTACAATTTTTGTAAAAATACCGTAAGTGGGGTATTTTTTTTTTCATGCCTCAAGGGCTAGGTGGCGCTGCATATATAACTGAATGTTGTCATAGAGATAGCTTCAGGCCTTGATTATAAGCATACATGTCAAGTGTGGGATTTTTTTTGGAGCATGTACCGTGGAGTTATTAAGCATATCCTTCATTCACGATATTGCTTTTAATGTCCACAGAGGCTATCAAAAATAAAAAAAAATATATATATGTTTGGATAAGTCTGATGCCAGTGAACATTTTGAGTGGTGGAAACTAAAAGAATATTCATAAATGACTTAGTTATCACACTTAGAATGAGTTTACCTTTTTTGTACAAAATACCGTATGTGGGGTATTTTTTTTTTATGCCTCAAGGGCTAGGTGGCGCTGCATATATAACTGAATGTTGTCATAGAGATAGCTTCAGGCCTTGACGATAAACATACATGTCAAGTTTGGGATTTTTTGGAGCATGTACCGGGGAGTTATTAAGCATATCCTTTTTCAGTGCGAAACACAAATTTTGATGCCCCGCCTTCATCATATAGTATTTCGAAAGGTCAAGATTTTTCCCCCTGTCGTTGGCTCAGGACTTGACATGGTCCAGGTCAAGTCTTAACTCAGTCAGATGAAACGTGTAGGAGAAGTGGGCAAAAGTCTGCCCCCTGTGAATGTGCAAAAATTGTCAAAAATGGGACATTCAAAAATTCGTAGCTCACTTCCTGTTCATTTTAGCATATGGGTCCAAGAGACTTTTTTTGTAGGTCTTGGGCTCCCTCATACACCTAAAAATATTCGTCGTTCTTGCTTAAACGTACAACCGGGGCTGCTTCGTTAAAAACTTCTAGGGGGCGCTATTGAGTCATTTTTGTAAAAATAGCACAATCAACAATAAAATATTGCTCATTTTACCAGGCCAGATGTGTGTGCCAAGTTTCATGAGTTTCTGTGCATGTTTAGACCCTCAAAACTGGCGTTATTTTCTTGGCGAACAGCACTTAGCCACACCCACAGTAATTCGCGAAAACTCACAAACTTCGTGTTGTGACATCATGAAGGCCGAAACCCTCATCTGAGCAAATATGAGGTAGGTCCAGTTAACGTGTTTGGAGAAAAACGTAGAAGAAAATTCGTAAGAAAAAAAATTGCCACTAGGTGGCGCTATCAGTTAGATGAAATATAAGTCAGTAGATGTCTTTAGGGCTGGACTCTCATCAAATGTGTGAAATTTTGAGAAGATAGGATCATCTCGGTCAAGTTAATGCAGCTTTTATTTTCACGAAAAATCTTCAGACTTTGCGTCACCGTAGCGGCCACGCCCTTTGGCGAAAAGTTACAATATTCGGTGTGGGGCATGATCAACATCTTAAGGCTTTTCTGACCAATTTTCAAATGGATCCCTTCAACAAGCTCAGCACAGTAGCTAAAAACGTAAAGTATGACATTTATTGTAACCACTAGGTGGCGCTATATGTATAACTGAATTTTGTCATATAGATGTTTTCAGGCCGTGACTATTACGTTGCCTGAGAAGTTTGAGATTTTTTGGAGCTTGAACATGGGAGTTATTAAGCATTTGCTCTTTCTGGACAAATGAAATTTTAAAGGCAATATTTGATGCCCCGCCCCCGTCATATAGTATTTCAAAAAGGCAAGATGTTTTGCCCAGTTGTTCTCTCAGGTCTTGAGATGATAAATGCCAAGTTTGAAGTCAATTGGATGAAAAATGTTTGCAAAGGGGGAAAAAGCATGACCACAGTGAATGTGCCAAAATAGGCCAAAATTGGACATAAAAAAATTCATAGCTCACTTCCTGTACATTTTAGCTACATGGTCCCAATAGACTTTTTTTGTGCGTCTCGGGGTGCTACACGTGCCTGCCAATTTTTGTTGCTCGAGCTCAAACGTGCCGGGCTTGGTTTTTATTTTTCTACGCTAGGGGGCGCTATCGAGTCGCATTGTTATGACGACTTAATATCAAATTTTTCGCCGGGCCTGAGGAGTGTGCAAAGTTCTGTGAGTTTTCGTGAATGTTTAGGTACCCAAAATCGCGATCGTTTGCGGAGAATAAAGAAGAAGAAGAAGAAGAAGAAGAACTAGAGCTGCGATCAGCTATAAAGGGCCCTCGCAGCCCGGGCCACGTTGGGGTCCTTGCACGTTGGGGTACTTGCACGTTGGGGTACTGGCACGTTGGGGTACTGGCATATTGGAAGCAAAATTTCTTTGAAAATGGCATAATAAACGTTTACATGTAGAATATTTTTTTGCCAGTGTGTGTGTCAAGCTCAACGGGTTTTGGTGATTGTTAAGACCTGCAAAAATCAGCGTCCTTTTTTATTTTTAGGCATTGAGTTGCCCTGATTGGTATTTTTTTGTAAAAGTGTATATACACATCATCGCTCGTTGTACTCATTGCACAATGTTACTTTTATTGTCCAAAGGGGCAATCAAAAATGAATAAAACAAAATGGAAACGTACATACGTTTGGATCGGTGTGAAGCCAATGAACAATTTGAGTGGTGGAAACTAAAAGAATATTCATAAATGACTTAGTTATCACACTTAGAATGGGTGTACATTTTTTGTACAAAATACCGTATGTGGGGTATTTTATTTTTTTTATATATAAGCCTCAAGGGCTAGGTGGCGCTGTATTTATAACTGAATGTTGTCAAAGAGATACCTTCAGGCCTTGATTATAAGCATACATGTCAAGTGTGGGATTTTTTTTTGGAGCATGTACCGTGGAGTTATTAAGCATATCCTTCATTCACGATATTGCTTTTAATGTCCATAGAGGCTATCAAAAATAAATAAAAATATATATATGTTTGGATAAGTCTGATGCCAGTGAACATTTTGAGTGGTGGAAACTAAAAGAATATTCATAAATGACTTAGTTATCACACTTAGAATGAGTTTACATTTTTTGTACAAAATACCGTATGTGGGGTATTTTTTTTTCATGCCTCAAGGGCTAGGTGGCGCTGCATATATAACTGAATGTTGTCATAGAGATAACTTCAGGCCTTGACGATAAACATACATGTCAAGTTTGGGATTTTTTGGAGCATGTACCGGGGAGTTATCAAGCATATCCTTTTTCATTGCGAAACACACATTTTGATGCCCCGCCCTCATCATATAGTATTTCGAAAAGTCAAAATTTTCCCCCCTGTCGTTGGTTCAGGTCTTGACATGGTCCAGGCCAAGTCTTAACTCAGTCGGATGAAACGTGTAGGAGAAGTGGGCAAAAGTCTGCCCCCTGTGAATGTGCAAAAATCGTCAAAAATGGGACATTCAAAAATTCGTAGCTCACTTCCTCTTCATTTTAGCATATGGGTACAAGAGACTTTTTTGTAGGTCTTGGGCTCCCTCATACACCTAAAAATATTCGTCGTTCTTGCTTAAACGTACAACCGGGGCTGCTTCGTTAAAGATTTCGAGGGGGCGCTATTGAGTCATTTTTGTAAAAATAGCACAATCAACAATAACATATTGCTCATTTTACCAGGCCAGA
The DNA here is from genome assembly GCF_051991245.1 of Festucalex cinctus. NCBI lineage: Eukaryota > Metazoa > Chordata > Actinopteri > Syngnathiformes > Syngnathidae > Festucalex > Festucalex cinctus. The sequence continues at coordinate 17,910 of NW_027520537.1, forward strand.
TGTGTGTGCCAAGTTTCAGGAGTTTTTGTGCCAGTTTAGGCCCTCAAAATTGGTGTTGTTTTCTTGGCGAACAGCGCTTAGCCACGCCCACAGCGATTCGCGAAAACTCACAAACTTCGTATTGTGACATCATGAAGACCGAAACCCTCATCTGAGCAAATATGAGGTAGGTGCAGTTAATGGGGTTGGAGAAAAACATTGAAGAAAAATCGTAAGAAATAAAAATGGCCAGTAGGTGGCGCTATCAGTAAGATGAAATATAAGTACGTAGATGTCTTAAGGGCTGGACTCTCATCAAATGTGTGAAATTTTGAGAAGATAGGATCATCTGGGTCAAGTTAAAGCAGCTTTTATTGCCACGAAAAATTACCAGACTTTGCGGCACCGTAGCGGCCACGCCCTTTGGCGAAAAGTTACAATATTCGGTGTGGGGCATGATCAACATCTTAAGGCTTTTTTGACCAATTTTCAAATGGATCCCTTCAACAAGCTCAGCACAGTAGCTAAAAACGTAAAGTATGACATTTATTGTAACCACTAGGTGGCGCTATATGTATAACTGAATTTTATCATATAGATGTTTTCAGGCCGTGACTATTACGTTGCCTGAGAAGTTTGAGATTTTTGGAGCTTGAACATGGGAGTTATTAAGCATTTGCTCTTTCTGGACAAATGAAATTTTAAAGGCAATATTTGATGCCCCGCCCCCGTCATATAGTATTTCAAAAAGGCAAGATGTTTTGCCCAGTTGTTCTCTCAGGTCTTGAGATGATAAATGCCAAGTTTGAAGTCAATTGGATGAAAAATGTTTGCAAAGGGGGAAAAAGCATGACCACAGTGAATGTGCCAAAATGGGCCAAAATTGGACATTCAAAAATTCATAGCTCACTCCCTGTAAATTTTAGGAAATGGCTGCCACTGACTTTTTTTTGCGTCTCGGGGTGCTACACGTGCCTGCCAATTTTCGTAGCTCTCGGTCAAACGCGCCGGGATTGGTTTTTATTTCTCTACGCTAGGTGGCGCTATTGAGTCTCGTTGTTATGACAACTTCATAATATCACATTTTTCGCCGGGCCCGAAGAGATTGCAAGGTTTGGTGAGTTTTCGTAAATGTTTAGGTCCTCAAAAATGCGATCGTTTACGGAGAAGAAGAATAATAATAATTCTTAGAAAAACAAGAGGGACCTCGCAGCGGTCGCTGCTCGGGCCCTAATAATAATAATAATAATTTTTACAAAAACAATAGGGACCTCGCAGCGGTCGCTGCTTGGGCCCTAATAATAATAATAATAATAATAATAATTTTTACAAAAACAATAGGGACCTCGCAGCGGTCGCTGCTCGGGCCCTAACTAGAGCTGCGAGCAGCTATAAAGGGCCCTCGCAGCCCGGGCCACGATGGGGTACTTGCACGTTGGGGTACTTGCACATTGGAAGCAGAATTTCTTTGAAAATGGCATGATACACCATTACATGTGGATTTGTATTTTTTTTGCGAGGTGTGATGAGTGTGTCAAGCTCAATGGGTTTTGGTGATTGTTAAGATCTGCAAAAATCAGCGTCTTTTTTTTAGTTTTAGGCAATGAGTTGCCCTGATTGGTATTTTTCGTAAAAGTATATATACACACACAATATCGCTCGTACTCATTGCACAAAGTTGCTTTTAATGTCCATAGAGGCTATCAAAAATACATAAAACTAAATAACAAAAATATGTGAACATTTTGAGTGGTGGAAAGTAAAAGAATATTCACAAATGACTTAGTTATCACACTTAGAATGAGTTTAAATTTTTTGTAATAATACCGTAAGTGGGGTATTTTTTTTTCATGCCTCAAGGGCTAGGTGGCGCTGCATATATAACTGAATGTTGTCATAGAGATAGCTTCAGGCATTGACTATAAACATACATGTCAAGTTTGGGATTTTTTGGAGCATGTACCGGGGAGTTATTAAGCATATTATTTTTCATTGCGAAACCAAATTTTGATGCCCCGCCCTCATCATATAGTATTTCAAAAAGTCAAGATTTTTTCCCCTGTCGTTGGCTCAGGTCTTGACATGGCCGAGGTCAAGTCTGAAGTCAGTCGGATGAAACGTGTCGGAGAAGTGGGCAAAAGTATGACCCCTGTAAATTTGCTAAAATCGTCAAAAATGGGACAATCCAAAATTTGTAGCTCACTTCCTGTTCATTTTAGCATATAGTTCCAAGAGACTTTTTTGTAGGTCTTGGGCTCCCTCAAACACCTAAAAATTTCCAAAGATCTTGCTTAAACGTACAATCGGGGCTGCTTCGTTAAAAATTTCTAGGGGACGCTATTGAGTCATTTTTGTAAAAATAGCACAATACACGATAAAATATTGCTCATTTTGCCAGGCTAGATGTGTGCGCCAAGTTTCATGAGTTTCTGTGCATGTTTCGGCCCTCAAAATTGGTGTAGTTTTCTTGACGAACAGCGCTTAGCCACGCCCACAGCGATTCGCGAAAACTCACCAACTTCATGTTGTGACATCATGAAGGCCGAAACCCTCATCTGAGCAAATATGAGGAAGTTGCAGTTAATGTGGTTGGAGAAAAACATTGAAGAAAAATCGTAAGAAAAAAAATTGCCAGTAGGTGGCGCTTTCAGTAAGATGAAATATAAGTTCGTAGATGTGTTAAGGGCTGGACCCTCATCAAATGTGTGAAATTTTGAGAAGATAGGATCATCTGGGTCAAGTTAAAGCAGCTTTTATTGCCACGAAAAATTACCAGACTTTGCGGCACCGTAGCGGCCACGCCCGTTGGCAAAAAGTTACAATATTCGGTGTGGGGCATGATCAACATCTTAAGGCTTTTCTGACCATTTTTCACCTGGATCCCTTCAAAGAGCTTGGCACAGTAGCTAAAAACGTACAGTATGACATTTATTGTCACCACTAGGTGGCGCTATATATATAACAGAACTTTATCATATAGATGTTTTCAGGCCGTGACTATTAAGTTGCATGAGAAATTTGAGATTTTTTGGAGCTTGTACATGGGAGTTATTCAGCATTTTGTCTTTCTGGACAAATTAAATTTTAAAGGCAATATTTGATGCCCCGCCCCGTCATATAGTATTTCAAAAAGTCAAGATATTTTTCCCAGTTGTTGTCTCAGGTCTTGAGATGATACATGGCAAGTTTGAAGTCAACTGGCTGAAAAATATTAACATAGGGGGAAAAAGTCTGACAACAGTGAATGGGCCAAAATGGGCCAAAATTGGACCTTCAAAAATTCATAGCTCACTTCCTGTACATTTTAGGAAATGGCTTCCAATAACTTTTTTGTGCGTCTCGGGGTGCTACACGTGCCTACCAATTTTCGTAGCTCTAGGTCAAACGGGCCGGGATTGGTTTTTATTTTTCTACGCTAGGGGGCGCTATAGAGTCGCGTTTTTATGACAACTACATAATATCAAATTTTTCGCCGGGCCCGAAGAGACTGCAAAGTTTGGTGAGTTTTCGTAAATGTTTAGGCCCTCAAAAATGCGATCGTTTACGGAGAATAATAATAATAATAATAATTCTTACAAAAACAAGAGGGACCTCGCAGCGGTCGCTGCTCGGGCCCTAATAATAATAATAATAATAATTTTTACAAAAACAATAGGGACCTCGCAGCGGTCGTTGCTCGGGCCCTAATAATACTAATAATAATTTTTACAAAAACAATAGGGACCTCGCAGCAGTCGCTGCTCGGGCCCTAATAATAATAATAATAATAATAATAATTCTAACGAAAAACAATAGGGACCTCGCAGCGGTCGCTGCTCGGGCCCTAATAATAATAATAATAATAATAATTGTTACAAAAACAATAGGGACCTCGCAGCGGTCGCTGCTCGGGCCCTAATAATTTTTACAAAAACAATAGGGACCTCGCAGCGGTCGCTGCTCGGGCCCTAATAAATTCCAGACGACACATTTGCCCTGAATCTATCACAATGAATCGTCTTTTTTTTTTTTTTTTTTTTAAATGCCACTGATGCTTCATCACTATGAGCAAAAATAAATACATAATTCCGTTTCAAAGTTCTCCAAACTGTATTTGCATTTGCCTCCTCAACTCTGTTCTTTCTCGTAAACATTGATCAATTTCCTGTTGCATTGTCCTTTTTATTGCATTAATTGAACAAGTTGAATTTTTTTTCCTCTTTTATTTATTGATTTTTTTTCACAAAACATGCACATTTTAACCAAGCAGAGGTAACTATCTATGCTGATCACGTTGACGGGTCAGCCAATTGACCCCACAAACCGGATCATCGTGGCCCCGATTCTTTTACCGGTACCACTTTCGCCCCAGGCTCAACTTTTTCACCTGCTGTATAAGGCTGGAATGGCTCTTTGAAAAATTGATTTTTTTTTTCAAGGCAGCTTGTATTTATTGTCTCTCTTGTCTGCAGATAGGTTTAAAGTGAAAGAATGATCATGGGAAATATGTTCACGGGTATCTGTTGCCAAATCGTCAGTCTGTTTAAGTTTTTGGCAGGTGTAGAAAATATTCATACAAGCAATGTCATACAAAAACAGCGCCGTAGAGATAGCCGTTAGCATTAATGCTACTTCGCCCCACTGCTGCGCCTCACCAAAAAAAATAAAGGAGATAAAGTGCTGCATGGGCCTTGGAATCGATGACACATGCAAACCGAAATGAACAGTTGAACCAAACCGTTTATTCAAAAGCCACTTCATTCCTAGTAGAGATGTAGTGATAAGAACAATATTGTGATATCATGATTAAAACTACCACAATATCGTCGCTGTCATGTTCACAATATTTAAAAGGAACACATCTGTTACTGTTAAAAAAAAAAAAAAAAAAAAAAAGTCATGTTGATTTCCATTTGTGCAGTTCTAGCACCCTCTAGTGGGTAGTTTATTAGTGCAATTTAATTTTCATTAGGGATGTTTTGGCCTTCTATGTTTAAAATTATGCTAATTGTCAGATGAAGGGGAACCTAATTTGCTTGTGAATCGATCAATGTGTGCTTGCATTAGCAAGTAAGTGCCTCAATATATTGCTTTTTTTAGTATGAGGTTTTTTTTTTTTTTGTTTTGTTTTTTTTTTTACAATATTGTGATCTTTTTTAAATATCGCCAAACCCCCACAATATCGTGATAATTATCGTATCGTGATGTTTGGACATCCCTATTTCCTATTGTGTGCTTTTTTTATTGAGTCTGGAAAAAAAATTATCAATTTTTTTCCTCATCGAACGATATGTCGATATAGTAATTATCGTGACAGGCCTATATTTTTAACTAAAACTGCATTTGGAAATAAAAAATGCAAGCCACAAAATTACAGCTCAGAAACCTACCCCATACATACCTCGGCTTTTTGTTCCATGAAGGAGAAGATTCTCTCAATGCCGATGCTGACACCCACACATGGCACTTTCTTACCATTGGGGTCAAACATGCCAACCAAGCCATCATAGCGACCACCTCCAGCAACACTGCCCACATTAACACACTCATCAGAAGGGGAAACATTTTGAACTTCAGTGGAAAGGGACTCCACAGCTGCCTGAGACAGCACAGCTTCATATATAACTCCTGTATAATAGTCGAGTCCTCGAGCTAAACTGAGGTCAAACACCACCTGGAGATGACAACATATCAACATTAGAGCAGCAACAAAGACTTCAATATGAAATACAAGTCATAGCGAGTAGTATTTTATACCTTGTCTGTAACCTGAAAAAGTTGCAAGTAGCTGAAGAGCAGTTTTATGTCTGATAGACCTGCACAAGCTTGCTTGCTTCGAGACATTTTCTCGTCCTGAAGGAGACGCTCTGCTAAGTCCATTCCACCTAAACAAACAAAAACAGCTTCCTCTTAAAATCCACGTAAAGTGAAAAACGTCCCATGATTTTGACACACCACAGAGAAGACTGTTGCTAACTAGTGATGTGTCGGTCGCGAACGAGCCGGTACGAAGAGGAGAAGTTCTTTGAAGTGGCTCTGTCTCTGTCTCTGTCTCTCTCTCTCTGTCTCTCTCTCTCTCTTCTGAAGCAAGGTTTAGCAGTGTCTCAGCTGTCGTGCTCAGAGGGGGAGGGGGGACCACATGCACAGCCGCAGACAGAGAGAGACAGGAGGAGGAGAAAACAGGAGAGGAAAGGACGACACACAAACGTGGTTTGTACAAGATGAGCCGAAAACCCAGTAACATTTGGAGACATTTTAATTGGTTAAAGTCAGATGAGAGAAGGAGCCGAATCAGCCCGTCCAAGTTGATATTTAGTTTAGTTTTAGTTCTTTTTTAATGCAAATTTAAAATAAAGCAAGGTCTTTTATCCTGGATCGGGTTCGCTGCTGCTGTTGCAGTTAAATTACTACTCACTATTTTTGTTATTTGATTATTTTGATTGTTGTTGGTTGAAGTTTTAATTTTGTTTCTTGTTTATTGTATGGAGCCTATTAATTAGTTCAATAAAATGTAAAAAAAAAAAATAATCATTTTCTTTGCTTGATAATTGTTGCTATTTGCAGTCAGTAGAGTGCAGTATTTAGTTCACCAAGTCATTTATGAAAATGTATGGTAAATTTGTCGTAAATATTTAAAAGAAAAGCTAAAGTTAAGAGAGCCGTTTGAGAGCCAAAATGAGCCGACTCTTTTCATTGAGCCGATCCAAATGAACCGGCTCACCGAAAAGAGCCGAAAATCCCATCACTACGTTCACTTCCGTGTAGCTCACCTTGCACACTGTTTTGCTCTTGTCAAGTTCTTTGCCAATGTCTTGTTCCTTAAAACTGAAAAACTTCCAAACATCTGCCTTCATGCTGGCTGGCGCTGATTTAAGTGCTTCCCGCAATGTTGATTTGAACTGCTATTTACATTGCTCTCGTGACGCGAGAAGGCACGCAAATTCATTCCGGGGGGGTCGGTTTGGTGGGGAAACGATCGATATTTTAATCCCAGCCCTTTAATACAGTATGCGTTATGGTCGTGAAAATACGGTATTTTAAAGCTGTGTAAGTCTATTTTAAATTGATTTTCGATGCATTGCTACATCCCTAGTAAATATGCTTCTTGTCTTCTCAATCTAGACTCCTCTGTATTTTTAATGGTCATGTCCATTTAGTGAAAATCAAACTGCTTCTCTTCTTCAGCAAACTTGTATTGAGCACTGTATTTTGCAGCAAACAAAACATGTAACCGGCAAGTCTTATGTGTCGCCTCATACGATTGTAGTCTTACCCTGCATACTGACATATTCCCCAATCAGATCCGCAGCCTCCTCTGACAAGCCTTTCTCGTTCACCATCTCTCTCTTCACATCCTCCCATGGCATCTGGTGGATGATAGACAGCAGAGCATAAAAGAGCAGAGTAAAGAAAAAAAGTCAATTATAGACCCTTCCAGCGTGACGTCACGTTGAAGTGTGCCTCAAGCGGTGGGGGTCAGGGCGTCAATGCGAGTGAATTAGAAAACAATCAGTGTGAGCTAGAAAATAAGTCAAACATTTGATAAATCAGCAACCAATGTTATGGTGAAGTTGTGCACGGCCGACGGATGCTCAAACAGAGATGAGATCATTCTTTCGGCTGCCGGCAGCGATTCTAAACCAGACGGAAGACAGTGAGTAGTGAAAGACGAGCACGATGGCTTGCGCAAGCAAAACTGTGAGCAAAACTACAACTGCTTTGCACCCACTAAAAGTACAAGGATATGCTCAGATCTTTTTATATCAGGTAGTTTTTCTCTTTTTCATATACAGATGGTCATAATATTAACCTCGGATTGTAAAATCGAGGCCCACGTGATGAATGAGCCGGTTGACGCAGCGTATTGCGCTTTTAGACTTCTTATATGCTGTTTCGAAAGACCCAGATACCTTTAAGGAACGAATATCTTTGCAAGCCGAATATGATCTTATTTCACAGCAGACAACTGAACTTTTTCTCTGTTCAAGATCCAACTTTTATGAACAGGGAGACAGAACAAGTAAATTGTTGGCCCATCGGCTACGTCAGATATCTGCATCTCTGCTGATCCCTCAAATTGAAACGGACTCAGGGGTGACATCGAACCCATTGGAAATTAACAAAACACTGATGGAATTCTATAAACAATTGTATTCTTCTAACTGTTCTCTTTTGCTCACATACCTCTTTTTTTGAGAAAATTGATAAGCCAACCCTAGATCAAACTATAGCCGAGGAGTTGGAGCAGCCAATTACAATGGCTGAACTGGAGGCAGCAGTAAGATCATTGCAGAGTGGCAGAAGCCCAGGACCAGATGGTTTTCCGGTCAGTTTTTATAAAACTTTTTGGAAACAGCTGGCTCCACATTTATTAGATATGTTTATAGAGTCTTTTGATTTAGGTTCACTCCCCCAAACTTTGAATCAAGCTTGTATCTCGTTGCTTTTAAAGAAAGGTAAGGACCCTAAGTTATGTAGGTCGTATCGCCCTATTAGCTTGTTAAACGTTGATTTTAAATTGCTGTCCAAATTATTGGCCAGGCGCTTGGAAAAGGTCCGACCCTCTATAATATCCACGGAACAAACGGGGTTCATTCGTGATAGACATTCTTTTTTTTTTTTTATCTTAGGAGGGTCTTTAATTTGGTTTACAACCCCTCATCGACTGCTTTACCAGAAGCGTTGATGTCTTTAGATGCGGAAAAAGCTCACTCATTCACACACGCTCACTCATTCACACACGGAAGCTTCTGTGAGTGAGTGAGTCAAAAAAAAAAAAAAAATCCGTGCGTGCTTTCAAATTTCCGCGGGAGTAACGTCACGCAGCTGACACGTTCGCCCAGCCCCGCTTGCGACACGCCACCCCGCCGCTCTGCGATTGGCTGGAGGGTTGTAAATACTGTCTTCCCACAGAAACGTCCCGCTGTTTACAAAACAAACACAAAATGGTAAAATACAGGCGGGGGGGGGGGTTTAGGACAAACTCACCAACAGACAGTGTTGCCACAGTTAGCTTTAAAAAGTAACTTAGTTACTTTACTGATTACTTGGTTTTAAAAGTAACTAAATTGCGTTACTGATTACTTGATTTTAAAAGTAAGTTAGTTTAAAAGTTACTTTTTTAGTTACTTTCAGCAGCTGCTGATAACACCATCTCAACATAAAAATAATGCGGTCGAAACGGAGTTCCAAATACTTTATTGAATGTGCATTTTTAACATGAAAATTAAGGTGTTTTTTTAAATGAAAAACAAAATAGGCAGTCTCTCTTGACTTCTTGTAACGTAAACACTTTTTATGAAACAAAAAATCTATCCAGGTTGAAAATGAAAATCCCCTTAATTCCTCTATCGTTTGTTCCGCTATTCCAGTGTGTACACTTGAGTCAACTCGTGCATGCTGAAAACTAGCGGTGGGAATCTCTGAAATGAGGCCGATTCGATATGTATCTCGATACACAGGTTGCGATTTGATTGAAAAACGATTATCTTTCAGAACAGAACGGTTCGATACGGTTAGATTAAGTTTGGGAACGATACAATTTTCGATTCGATATGATTCATTTCAATATTCAAAACTTAGTGACATTTGTTGCTTGTAAACAATCTTAAAACACCACAAATTTTTACAGTATCTACAAATGTGTTAAAGAACAACAACAAATATGTCTTCTATATTTTTATATTTTGAATCAATTATTTAAATATACCGCAAGAAAGGGCTGGGCGATATGACTGAAAAATGTATCAGTTTAAATATTTATTAGTAGTTATTGACAGTTATAATTGTTTTTTTGTTTTTTGTTTTTTTCAAGGGATCAGGAAAACAAAAGGTTGATAATTTAATGTTAAATATAAATATTTAACCTTTAGACAGACACCAACACAATTAAACAGAATATGTGCACATTGTGAAGTATTTCAGAAACATAAATTTAAGACATGAAATAAACCTACCGTCCAGCCAAAAGAAATATGAAGCCACTTTATGGAACAATAAATCTATCAAACACATTTTAATCACTTAATATATGCAAAAATATTTCCAAAAGTTAATTTCCCTTTTTAATCAACAATTTTTGTTTTTAACAATTTTTGTTTTTATTTTGCCATCACATTCATTTTTGGTTAATGTATGACATCTTTTTGTTTTTTTAATCGGAGACACGATGATGACCACAGAATCACTACTGTTTGTGTTAGGTTTTTTTGGGCTGTCGTTCATTTTGAGTTTGATGACGTAATCGCGGGCACGTCTCAGTTCTCCTATCTGCTGCTCATGCTAGTTGTAGACATTGACAGGGAGCCACAAACTGAGAAATGAGATACTTGCAGTGTGCTTTTAGCATAGCTGGTGTGTTGGCTGTGGGACATACCTGTGTCGTTTGAATCCATGCATTGGATCGTCACGGGAGTTATTCTTTTTGGCTCGCGCGCAGTACCAACGCCGGCCCGGGACATACAAGTGCACCGAGAGGACTCGATAGCCATGGGAAATACCAAGATGTACAGCACCAGCTTCTGCAAACTGTCTCCAGTTGCATGTTGTCACTCGTTGTGCGCGCGCGCGCCGTGTCGCGAGCACGGCGTTGACAGTAGGCTCCCCCCCATAAAAGGTGCGTAACGTCTTTGCATTATGTTTACAACATCCGGGGAATGATGCGTCTCTGAGCGCTATTTTGCTAGCTCTCTGTAAACGTTTTCAGTGAAAACGTGACTTGTCTGACGTCACTCCCCCTGGCGAGAGGGCGGAGACGACCTCATCCCATAATGCTTCACGGAACAGTTGAGGATGGAAATAAATTATTTTTTTTTACCACTTTTATGGTCCATAATGTACACTTTTTTGTTGCGTTGTGTGCCTGTTGGTTAATAAAACTAGTCGTAAAAGTATCATCACTTTTGTTTTGAATGTGCAAACCATTCACGACCAGACCATGGCTGAATTCAGCGTGGTGATCAATGACTTCCGCCTCATCTTCGTAGTTAGCGGCAGTTGTTTGTGACTGTTACAACAATGAGATATTTTGCCTTCTTCATGAAAATGTGGAGTAACGCATTGAATCTCTGGACAGTAACTTTAATCAGACTACTTTGTAGAATAAAGTAACGCATTAGACTACTAGTTACTTTGGAAAGCAAATTTTTTTTTTAGTAACGCGTTACTTAGTAACGCTTTACCGGCAACACTGCCAACAGACATGAAGACAAGCCCTGATCTGTAAATTGAGAAGTAGTTTGATTGTTTAAATCCTGTATTTAAAAAGTGCCTTTTCCAGAGTGAAACTGTTAGACAATGCCTTTAAAAAAACAAAACAAAAAAAAAAGGCGTGATTAATGAGCCATATTATCTTTAGTGACACAATCACACTTTTTTTTGCATAAGTATTCAAGTCATTTTGAACAAAAAGTTAACGATTTAACTCGATTATTAAAATTAACACTACCTCGGGCTTGATTTCTGTTGAGGAATGTGTAATAAACGACGTGCGGTCTGTTTGTTAGCAGCTAGCAAGCTAAGATAGCTCGAACACTTCGATATACAGCAAGACGACACAAACGTTTTAATAAATGACAATTTACACTCTGAAAGTAGTAATCGACATACTGTTGCAACCAAAAACAACATACCTTCCACTTCCACTTTACCCCCCAACAAACTCCATTTTTTTTTTTTGTAGCTAGCGGCTACAAATGACTGGTTTCAAAGATTCGCAGTAATGTGGTGTCCTACTCGGGAAGTTTTTGTTACGCTTGACATATTTCCCACCTTTGAACAAAAACGCTGGCCGAAAATCAAGCTCTCTACATTCATTTGTTATGGGATGTTTGACCCCCTGGAGGCACCGCGGGAGCTAAGCAGTGACATCAGCTGAAAGGGTCTGTTCCTGCTGTTTTTGCCCAAAACGCCTAAAAGAGGTGCGTCAAAAGTAAATTTAAAGCTGTTCTTGAACCATTTGGACCAGGGGTGGCAAACTGCAGTCCTCGAGGGCCGGACTCCTGCAGGTTTGATAGATTTCCCTACTCGAAGTCCAGCTGATTCCAATTAACAGGCTCGTTACCAGGCTTCTGCAGAGCTTGCTGATGAGCTGATCATGAATCAGCTGTGTTGAAGAAGGGAAATAACCAAAACC
>NW_027520538.1:0-33370 GCF_051991245.1 Festucalex cinctus
GTTTTTTGTCGGAAAAAAAAGCCTTACTATTCATGGTCGTTTTTTTGTCGAGAAAAAAAAGCCTTACTATACATGGTCATTTTTTTGTCGGGAAAAAAAAGCCTTACTATACATGGTTGTTTTTTTTGTCGGAAAAAAAAGCCTTACTATACATGGTCGTTTTTTGTCGAGAAAAAAAAGCCTTACTATACATGGTCGTTTTTTGTCGTGAAAAAAGCCTTACTATACATGGTCGTTTTTTTGTCGGAAAAAAAAGCCTTACTATACATGGTCGTTTTTTTGTCAGAAAAAAAAAAGCCTTACTATACATGGTCGTTTTTTTGTCAGAAAAAAAAGCCTTACTATACATGGTCGTTTTTTTGTCAGAAAAAAAGCCTTACTATACATGGTCGTTTTTTTGTCAGAAAAAAAAGCCTTACTATACATGGTCGTTTTTTTGTCGGAAAAAAAAGCCTTACTATACATGGTCGTTTTTTTGTAGGAAAAAAAAGCCTTACTATACATGGTCGTTTTTTTGTCGGAAAAAAAAGCCTTACTATACATGGTCGTTTTTTTGTCGGAAAAAAAAAGCCTTACTATACATGGTCGTTTTTTTGTCGGAAAAAAAAGCCTTACTATACATGGTCGTTTTTTTGTCAGAAAAAAAAGCCTTACTATACATGGTCGTTTTTTTGTCGAGAAAAAAAAGCCTTACTATACATGGTCGTTTTTTTGTCGAGAAAAAAAACCCTTACTATACATGGTCGTTTTTTTGTCAGAAAAAAAAGCCTTACTATACATGGTCGTTTTTTTGTCAGAAAAAAAAGCCTTACTATACATGGTCGGTTTTTTTTGTCAGAAAAAAAAGCCTTACTATACATGGTCGTTTTTTTGTCAGAAAAAAAAGCCTTACTATACATGGTCATTTTTTTGTCGGAAAAAAAAGCCTTACTATACATGGTCGTTTTTTTGTCGGAAAAAAAAAGCCTTACTATACATGGTCGTTTTTTTGTCGAGAAAAAAAAGCCTTACTATACATGGTCGTTTTTTTGTCAGAAAAAAAAGCCTTACTATACATGGTCGTTTTTTTGTCGGAAAAAAAAGCCTTACTATACATGGTCGTTTTTTTGTCAGAAAAAAAAGCCTTACTATACATGGTCGTTTTTTGTCGGAAAAAAAAAGCCTTACTATACATGGTCGTTTTTTTGTCGAAAAAAAAGCCTTACTATACATGGTCGTTTTTTTGTCGAGAAAAAAAAGCCTTACTATACATGGTCGTTTTTTTGTCGGGAAAAAAAGCCTTACTATACATGGTCGTTTTTTTGTCGGAAAAAAAAGCCTTACTATACATGGTCGTTTTTTTGTCGGAAAAAAAAGCCTTACTATACATGGTCGTTTTTTTGTCGGAAAAAAAGCCTTACTATACATGGTCGTTTTTTTGTCGGAAAAAAAAGCCTTACTATACATGGTCGTTTTTTTGTCTGAAAAAAAAGCCTTACTATACATGGTCGTTTTTTTGTCGAAAAAAAAGCCTTACTATACATGGTCGTTTTTTTGGCGGAAAAAAAAGCCTTACTATACATGGTCGTTTTTTTGTCGGAAAAAAAGCCTTACTATACATGGTCGTTTTTTTGGCGGAAAAAAAAGCCTTACTATACATGGTCGTTTTTTTGTCGGAAAAAAAAGCCTTACTATACATGGTCGTTTTTTTGTCGAAAAAAAAAGCCTTACTATACATGGTCGTTTTTTGTCGGGAAAAAAAGCCTTACTATACATGGTCGTTTTTTTGTCGGAAAAAAAAGCCTTACTATACATGGTCGTTTTTTTGTCGGAAAAAAAAGCCTTACTAATACATGGTCGTTTTTTTGTCGGAAAAAAAAGCCTTACTATACATGGTCGTTTTTTTGTCGAGAAAAAAAACCCTTACTATACATGGTCGTTTTTTTGTCAGAAAAAAAAGCCTTACTATACATGGTCGTTTTTTTGTCAGAAAAAAAAAGCCTTACTATACATGGTCGTTTTTTTTGTCAGAAAAAAAGCCTTACTATACATGGTCGTTTTTTTGTCAGAAAAAAAAGCCTTACTATACATGGTCATTTTTTGTCGGAAAAAAAAGCCTTACTATACATGGTCGTTTTTTTGTCGGAAAAAAAAGCCTTACTATACATGGTCGTTTTTTTGTCGGAAAAAAAAGCCTTACTATACATGGTCGTTTTTTTGTCGAGAAAAAAAAGCCTTACTATACATGGTCGTTTTTTTGTCTGAAAAAAAAAGCCTTACTATACATGGTCGTTTTTTTGTCGAAAAAAAAAGCCTTACTATACATGGTCGTTTTTTTGGCGGAAAAAAAAGCCTTACTATACATGGTCGTTTTTTTGTCGGAAAAAAAAGCCTTACTATACATGGTCGTTTTTTTGTCGGAAAAAAAAGCCTTACTATACATGGTCGTTTTTTTGTCGGAAAAAAAAGCCTTACTATACATGGTCGTTTTTTTGTCGGAAAAAAAAGCCTTACTATACATGGTCGTTTTTTTGTCGAAAAAAAAGCCTTACTATACATGGTCGTTTTTTTGTCAGAAAAAAAAGCCTTACTATACATGGTTGTTTTTTTGTCAGAAAAAAAAGCCTTACTATACATGGTCGTTTTTTTGTCAGAAAAAAAAGCCTTACTATACATGGTCGTTTTTTTGTCAGAAAAAAAAGCCTTACTATACATGGTCGTTTTTTTGTCGGAAAAAAAAGCCTTACTATTCATGGTCGTTTTTTTGTCGAGAAAAAAAAGCCTTACTATACATGGTCATTTTTTTGTCGGGAAAAAAAAGCCTTACTATACATGGTCGTTTTTTTGTCGGAAAAAAAAGCCTTACTATACATGGTCGTTTTTTTGTCGAGAAAAAAAAGCCTTACTATACATGGTCGTTTTTTGTCGTGAAAAAAGCCTTACTATACATGGTCGTTTTTTTGTCGGAAAAAAAAGCCTTACTATACATGGTCGTTTTTTTGTCAGAAAAAAAAAAGCCTTACTATACATGGTCGTTTTTTTGTCAGAAAAAAAAGCCTTACTATACATGGTCGTTTTTTTGTCAGAAAAAAAGCCTTACTATACATGGTCGTTTTTTTTGTCAGAAAAAAAAGCCTTACTATACATGGTCGTTTTTTTGTTGGAAAAAAAAGCCTTACTATACATGGTCGTTTTTTTGTCGGAAAAAAAAGCCTTACTATACATGGTCGTTTTTTTGTCGGAAAAAAAAGCCTTACTATACATGGTCGTTTTTTTGTCGGAAAAAAAAGCCTTACTATACATGGTCGTTTTTTTGTCAGAAAAAAAAGCCTTACTATACATGGTCGTTTTTTTGTCGAGAAAAAAACCCCTTACTATACATGGTCGTTTTTTTGTCAGAAAAAAAAGCCTTACTATACATGGTCGTTTTTTTGTCAGAAAAAAAAGCCTTACTATACATGGTCGTTTTTTTGTCAGAAAAAAAAGCCTTACTATACATGGTCGTTTTTTTGTCAGAAAAAAAAGCCTTACTATACATGGTCATTTTTTTGTCGGAAAAAAAAGCCTTACTATACATGGTCGTTTTTTTGTCGGAAAAAAAAGCCTTACTATACATGGTCGTTTTTTTGTCGAGAAAAAAAAGCCTTACTATACATGGTCGTTGTTTTGTCGAGAAAAAAAAGCCTTACTATACATGGTCGTTTTTTTGTCTGAAAAAAAAAGCCTTACTATACATGGTCGTTTTTTTGTCGAAAAAAAAAGCCTTACTATACATGGTCGTTTTTTTGGCGGAAAAAAAAGCCTTACTATACATGGTCGTTTTTTTGTCAGAAAAAAAAGCCTTACTATACATGGTCGTTGTTTTGTCGAGAAAAAAAAGCCTTACTATACATGGTCGTTTTTTTGTCGGAAAAAAAAGCCTTACTATACATGGTCGTTTTTTTGTCGAAAAAAAAAGCCTTACTATACATGGTCGTTTTTTTGTCAGAAAAAAAAGCCTTACTATACATGGTCGTTTTTTTGTCAGAAAAAAAAGCCTTACTATACATGGTCGTTTTTTTGTCAGAAAAAAAAGCCTTACTATACATGGTCGTTTTTTTGTCGGAAAAAAAAGCCTTACTATTCATGGTCGTTTTTTTGTCGAGAAAAAAAAGCCTTACTATACATGGTCATTTTTTTGTCGGGAAAAAAAAGCCTTACTATACATGGTCGTTTTTTTGTCGGAAAAAAAAGCCTTACTATACATGGTCGTTTTTTTGTCGAGAAAAAAAAGCCTTACTATACATGGTCGTTTTTTGTCGTGAAAAAAGCCTTACTATACATGGTCGTTTTTTTGTCGGAAAAAAAAGCCTTACTATACATGGTCGTTTTTTTGTCAGAAAAAAAAAGCCTTACTATACATGGTCGTTTTTTTGTCGGAAAAAAAAGCCTTACTATACATGGTCGTTTTTTTGTCGAAAAAAAAAGCCTTACTATACATGGTCGTTTTTTTGTCGAGAAAAAAAAGCCTTACTATACATGGTCGTTTTTTGTCGGGAAAAAAAGCCTTACTATACATGGTCGTTTTTTTGTCGGAAAAAAAAGCCTTACTATACATGGTCGTTTTTTTGTCGGAAAAAAAAGCCTTACTATACATGGTCGTTTTTTTGTCGGAAAAAAAAGCCTTACTATACATGGTCGTTTTTTTTGTCGGAAAAAAAAGCCTTACTATACATGGTCGTTTTTTTGTCTGAAAAAAAAGCCTTACTATACATGGTCGTTTTTTTGTCGAAAAAAAAAGCCTTACTATACATGGTCGTTTTTTTGGCGGAAAAAAAAGCCTTACTATACATGGTCGTTTTTTTTGTCGGAAAAAAAAGCCTTACTATACATGGTCGTTTTTTTGTCGGAAAAAAAAGCCTTACTATACATGGTCGTTTTTTGTCGGAAAAAAAAGCCTTACTATACATGGTCGTTTTTTTTGTCGGAAAAAAAAGCCTTACTATACATGGTCGTTTTTTTGTCGAAAAAAAAAGCCTTACTATACATGGTCGTTTTTTTGTCAGAAAAAAAAGCCTTACTATACATGGTCGTTTTTTTGTCAGAAAAAAAAGCCTTACTATACATGGTCGTTTTTTTGTCAGAAAAAAAAGCCTTACTATACATGGTCGTTTTTTTGTCAGAAAAAAAAGCCTTACTATACATGGTCGTTTTTTTGTCGGAAAAAAAAGCCTTACTATACATGGTCGTTTTTTTGTCGAGAAAAAAAAGCCTTACTATACATGGTCGTTGTTTTGTCGAGAAAAAAAAGCCTTACTATACATGGTCGTTTTTTTGTCTGAAAAAAAAAGCCTTACTATACATGGTCGTTTTTTTGTCGAAAAAAAAAGCCTTACTATACATGGTCGTTGTTTTGTCGAGAAAAAAAAGCCTTACTATACATGGTCGTTTTTTTGTCTGAAAAAAAAAGCCTTACTATACATGGTCGTTTTTTTGTCGAAAAAAAAAGCCTTACTATACATGGTCGTTTTTTTGGCGGAAAAAAAAGCCTTACTATACATGGTCGTTTTTTTGTCGAGAAAAAAAAGCCTTACTATACATGGTCGTTGTTTTGTCGAGAAAAAAAAGCCTTACTATACATGGTCGTTTTTTTGTCTGAAAAAAAAAGCCTTACTATACATGGTCGTTTTTTTGTCGAGAAAAAAAAGCCTTACTATACATGGTCGTTGTTTTGTCGAGAAAAAAAAGCCTTACTATACATGGTCGTTTTTTTGTCTGAAAAAAAAAGCCTTACTATACATGGTCGTTTTTTTGTCGAAAAAAAAAGCCTTACTATACATGGTCGTTTTTTTGGCGGAAAAAAAAGCCTTACTATACATGGTCGTTTTTTTGTCAGAAAAAAAAGCCTTACTATACATGGTCGTTGTTTTGTCGAGAAAAAAAAGCCTTACTATACATGGTCGTTTTTTTGTCGGAAAAAAAAGCCTTACTATACATGGTCGTTTTTTTGTCGAAAAAAAAAGCCTTACTATACATGGTCGTTTTTTTGTCAGAAAAAAAAGCCTTACTATACATGGTCGTTTTTTTGTCAGAAAAAAAAGCCTTACTATACATGGTCGTTTTTTTGTCAGAAAAAAAAGCCTTACTATACATGGTCGTTTTTTTGTCGGAAAAAAAAGCCTTACTATTCATGGTCGTTTTTTTGTCGAGAAAAAAAAGCCTTACTATACATGGTCATTTTTTTGTCGGGAAAAAAAAGCCTTACTATACATGGTCGTTTTTTTGTCGGAAAAAAAAGCCTTACTATACATGGTCGTTTTTTTGTCGAGAAAAAAAAGCCTTACTATACATGGTCGTTTTTTGTCGTGAAAAAAGCCTTACTATACATGGTCGTTTTTTTGTCGGAAAAAAAAGCCTTACTATACATGGTCGTTTTTTTGTCAGAAAAAAAAAGCCTTACTATACATGGTCGTTTTTTTGTCGGAAAAAAAAGCCTTACTATACATGGTCGTTTTTTTGTCGAAAAAAAAAGCCTTACTATACATGGTCGTTTTTTTGTCGAGAAAAAAAAGCCTTACTATACATGGTCGTTTTTTGTCGGGAAAAAAAGCCTTACTATACATGGTCGTTTTTTTGTCGGAAAAAAAAGCCTTACTATACATGGTCGTTTTTTTGTCGGAAAAAAAAGCCTTACTATACATGGTCGTTTTTTTGTCGGAAAAAAAAGCCTTACTATACATGGTCGTTTTTTTTGTCGGAAAAAAAAGCCTTACTATACATGGTCGTTTTTTTGTCTGAAAAAAAAGCCTTACTATACATGGTCGTTTTTTTGTCGAAAAAAAAAGCCTTACTATACATGGTCGTTTTTTTGGCGGAAAAAAAAGCCTTACTATACATGGTCGTTTTTTTTGTCGGAAAAAAAAGCCTTACTATACATGGTCGTTTTTTTGTCGGAAAAAAAAGCCTTACTATACATGGTCGTTTTTTGTCGGAAAAAAAAGCCTTACTATACATGGTCGTTTTTTTTGTCGGAAAAAAAAGCCTTACTATACATGGTCGTTTTTTTGTCGAAAAAAAAAGCCTTACTATACATGGTCGTTTTTTTGTCAGAAAAAAAAGCCTTACTATACATGGTCGTTTTTTTGTCAGAAAAAAAAGCCTTACTATACATGGTCGTTTTTTTGTCAGAAAAAAAAGCCTTACTATACATGGTCGTTTTTTTGTCAGAAAAAAAAGCCTTACTATACATGGTCGTTTTTTTGTCGGAAAAAAAAGCCTTACTATTCATGGTCGTTTTTTTGTCGAGAAAAAAAAGCCTTACTATACATGGTCATTTTTTTGTCGGGAAAAAAAAGCCTTACTATACATGGTCGTTTTTTTGTCGGAAAAAAAAGCCTTACTATACATGGTCGTTTTTTTGTCGAGAAAAAAAAGCCTTACTATACATGGTCGTTTTTTGTCGGGAAAAAAAGCCTTACTATACATGGTCGTTTTTTTGTCGGAAAAAAAAAAGCCTTACTATACATGGTCGTTTTTTTGTCGGAAAAAAAAGCCTTACTATACATGGTCGTTTTTTTGTCGGAAAAAAAGCCTTACTATACATGGTCGTTTTTTTGTCAGAAAAAAAAGCCTTACTATACATGGTCATTTTTTTGTCAGAAAAAAAAGCCTTACTATACATGGTCGTTTTTTTGTCGGAAAAAAAAGCCTTACTATACATGGTCGTTTTTTTGTCAGAAAAAAAAAGCCTTACTATACATGGTCGTTTTTTTGTCGGAAAAAAAAGCCTTACTATACATGGTCGTTTTTTTGTCGGAAAAAAAAGCCTTACTATACATGGTCGTTTTTTTGTCGGAAAAAAAGCCTTACTATACATGGTCGTTTTTTTGTCGGAAAAAAAAGCCTTACTATACATGGTCTTTTTTTGTCAGAAAAAAAAGCCTTACTATACATGGTTGTTTTTTTGTCGGAAAAAAAAGCCTTACTATACATGGTCGTTTTTTTGTCAGAAAAAAAAGCCTTACTATACATGGTCGTTTTTTTGTCGGAAAAAAAGCCTTACTATACATGGTCGTTTTTTTGTCGAAAAAAAAAGCCTTACTATACATGGTCGTTTTTTTGTCGAGAAAAAAAAGCCTTACTATACATGGTCGTTTTTTGTCGGGAAAAAAAGCCTTACTATACATGGTCGTTTTTTTGTCGGAAAAAAAAGCCTTACTATACATGGTCGTTTTTTTGTCGGAAAAAAAAGCCTTACTATACATGGTCGTTTTTTTGTCGGAAAAAAAAGCCTTACTATACATGGTCGTTTTTTTTGTCGGAAAAAAAAGCCTTACTATACATGGTCGTTTTTTTGTCTGAAAAAAAAGCCTTACCATACATGGTCGTTTTTTTGTCGAAAAAAAAAGCCTTACTATACATGGTCGTTTTTTTGGCGGAAAAAAAAGCCTTACTATACATGGTCGTTTTTTTGTCGGAAAAAAAAGCCTTACTATACATGGTCGTTTTTTTGTCGGAAAAAAAAGCCTTACTATACATGGTCGTTTTTTTGTCGGAAAAAAAAGCCTTACTATACATGGTCGTTTTTTTGTCGGAAAAAAAAGCCTTACTATACATGGTCGTTTTTTTGTCGAAAAAAAAAGCCTTACTATACATGGTCGTTTCTTTGTCTGAAAAAAAAAGCCTTACTATTCATGGTCGTTTTTTTGTCGAGAAAAAAAAGCCTTACTATACATGGTCATTTTTTTGTCGGGAAAAAAAAGCCTTACTATACATGGTCGTTTTTTTGTCGGAAAAAAAAGCCTTACTATACATGGTCGTTTTTTTGTCGAGAAAAAAAAGCCTTACTATACATGGTCGTTTTTTGTCGGGAAAAAAAGCCTTACTATACATGGTCGTTTTTTTGTCGGAAAAAAAAGCCTTACTATACATGGTCGTTTTTTTTGTCGGAAAAAAAAGCCTTACTATACATGGTCGTTTTTTTGTCTGAAAAAAAAGCCTTACTATACATGGTCGTTTTTTTGTCAGAAAAAAAAGCCTTACTATACATGGTCGTTTTTTTGTCAGAAAAAAAAGCCTTACTATACATGGTCGTTTTTTTGTCAGAAAAAAAAGCCTTACTATACATGGTCGTTTTTTTGTCAGAAAAAAAAGCCTTACTATACATGGTCGTTTCTTTGTCTGAAAAAAAAAGCCTTACTATTCATGGTCGTTTTTTTGTCGAGAAAAAAAAGCCTTACTATACATGGTCATTTTTTTGTCGGGAAAAAAAAGCCTTACTATACATGGTCGTTTTTTTGTCGGAAAAAAAAGCCTTACTATACATGGTCGTTTTTTTGTCGAGAAAAAAAAGCCTTACTATACATGGTCGTTTTTTGTCGGGAAAAAAAGCCTTACTATACATGGTCGTTTTTTTGTCGAAAAAAAAAGCCTTACTATACATGGTCGTTTTTTTGTCGGAAAAAAAGCCTTACTATACATGGTCGTTTTTTTGTCGGAAAAAAAAGCCTTACTATACATGGTCATTTTTTTGCCAGAAAAAAAAGCCTTACTATACATGGTCGTTTTTTTGTCGGAAAAAAAAGCCTTACTATACATGGTCGTTTTTTTTGTCAGAAAAAAAAAGCCTTACTATACATGGTCGTTTTTTTGTCGGAAAAAAAAGCCTTACTATACATGGTCGTTTTTTTGTCGAAAAAAAAAGCCTTACTATACATGGTCGTTTTTTTGTCGAGAAAAAAAAGCCTTACTATACATGGTCGTTTTTTGTCGGGAAAAAAAGCCTTACTATACATGGTCGTTTTTTTGTCGGAAAAAAAAGCCTTACTATACATGGTCGTTTTTTTGTCGGAAAAAAAAGCCTTACTATACATGGTCGTTTTTTTGTCGGAAAAAAAAGCCTTACTATACATGGTCGTTTTTTTGTCGGAAAAAAAAGCCTTACTATACATGGTCGTTTTTTTTGTCGGAAAAAAAAGCCTTACTATACATGGTCGTTTTTTTGTCTGAAAAAAAAGCCTTACTATACATGGTCGTTTTTTTGTCGGAAAAAAAAGCCTTACTATACATGGTCGTTTTTTTGTCAGGAAAAAAAAGCCTTACTATACATGGTCGTTTTTTTGTCGGAAAAAAAAGCCTTACTATACATGGTCGTTTTTTTGTCGGAAAAAAAAGCCTTACTACACATGGTCGTTTCTTTGTCTGAAAAAAAAAGCCTTACTATACATGGTCGTTTTTTTGTCTGAAAAAAAAGCCTTACTATACATGGTCGTTTTTTTGTCGGAAAAAAAAGCCTTACTATACATGGTCGTTTTTTTGTCGGAAAAAAAAAGCCTTACTATACATGGTCGTTTTTTTGTCGGAAAAAAAAGCCTTACTATACATGGTCGTTTTTTTGTCGGAAAAAAAAGCCTTACTATACATGGTCGTTTTTTTGTCAGAAAAAAAAGCCTTACTATACATGGTCGTTTTTTTGTCAGAAAAAAAAGCCTTACTACACATGGTCGTTTTTTTGTCGGAAAAAAAAGCCTTACTACACATGGTCGTTTTTTTGTCGAGAAAAAAAAGCCTTACTATACATGGTCGTTTTTTTGTCAGAAAAAAAAGCCTTACTATACATGGTCGTTTTTTTGTCAGAAAAAAAAGCCTTACTATACATGGTCATTTTTTTGTCAGAAAAAAAAGCCTTACTATACATGGTCGTTTTTTTGTCGGAAAAAAAAGCCTTACTATACATGGTCGTTTTTTTGTCGAGAAAAAAAAAGCGTTACTATACATGGTCGTTTTTTTGTCTGAAAAAAAAGCCTTACTATACATGGTCGTTTTTTTGTCGAAAAAAAAAGCCTTACTATACATGGTCGTTTTTTTGTCTGAAAAAAAAGCCTTACTATACATGGTCGTTTTTTTGTCGGAAAAAAAAGCCTTACTATACATGGTCGTTTTTTTGTCGGAAAAAAAAAGCCTTACTATACATGGTCGTTTTTTTGTCGGAAAAAAAAGCCTTACTATACATGGTCGTTTTTTTGTCGAGAAAAAAAAAGCCTTACTATACATGGTCGTTTTTTTGTCGAGAAAAAAAAGCCTTACTATACATGGTCGTTTTTTTGTCAGAAAAAAAAGCCTTACTATACATGGTCGTTTTTTTGTCAGAATAAAAAGCCTTACTATACATGGTCGTTTTTTTGTCAGAAAAAAAAGCCTTACTATACATGGTCGTTTTTTTGTCAGAAAAAAAAGCCTTACTATACATGGTCGTTTTTTTGTCGGAAAAAAAAGCCTTACTATACATGGTCGTTTTTTTGTCGGAAAAAAAAGCCTTAATATACATGGTCGTTTTTTTGTCGAGAAAAAAAAGCCTTACTATACATGGTCGTTTTTTTGTTGAGAAAAAAAAGCCTTACTATACATGGTCGTTTTTTTGTCTGAAAAAAAAGCCTTACTATACATGGTCGTTTTTGTGTCGGAAAAAAAAGCCTTACTATACATGGTCGTTTTTTTGTCAGGAAAAAAAAGCCTTACTATACATGGTCGTTTTTTTGTCGGAAAAAAAAGCCTTACTATACATGGTCGTTTTTTTGTCGGAAAAAAGCCTTACTATACATGGTCGTTTTTTTGTCGGAAAAAAAAGCCTTACTATACATGGTCGTTTCTTTGTCGGAAAAAAAGCCTTACTATACATGGTCGTTTTTTTGTCGAAAAAAAAAAAGCCTTACTATACATGGTCGTTTTTTTGTCGGAAAAAAAAGCCTTACTATACTTGGTCGTTTTTTTGTCGGAAAAAAAAAGCCTTACTATACATGGTCGTTTTTTTGTCGGAAAAAAAAGCCTTACTATACATGGTCGTTTTTTTGTCAGAAAAAAAAGCCTTACTATACATGGTCGTTTTTTTGTCAGAAAAAAAAGCCTTACTACACATGGTCGTTTTTTTGTCGGAAAAAAAAGCCTTACTACACATGGTCGTTTTTTTGTCGAGAAAAAAAAGCCTTACTATACATGGTCGTTTTTTTGTCAGAAAAAAAAGCCTTACTATACATGGTCGTTTTTTTGTCAGAAAAAAAAGCCTTACTATACATGGTCATTTTTTTGTCAGAAAAAAAAGCCTTACTATACATGGTCGTTTTTTTGTCGAAAAAAAAAGCCTTACTATACATGGTCGTTTTTTTGTCGAGAAAAAAAAAGCGTTACTATACATGGTCGTTTTTTTGTCTGAAAAAAAAGCCTTACTATACATGGTCGTTTTTTTGTCGAAAAAAAAAGCCTTACTATACATGGTCGTTTTTTTGTCTGAAAAAAAAGCCTTACTATACATGGTCGTTTTTTTGTCGGAAAAAAAAGCCTTACTATACATGGTCGTTTTTTTGTCGGAAAAAAAAAGCCTTACTATACATGGTCGTTTTTTTGTCGGAAAAAAAAGCCTTACTATACATGGTCGTTTTTTTGTCGAGAAAAAAAAAGCCTTACTATACATGGTCGTTTTTTTGTCGAGAAAAAAAAGCCTTACTATACATGGTCGTTTTTTTGTCAGAAAAAAAAGCCTTACTATACATGGTCGTTTTTTTGTCAGAATAAAAAGCCTTACTATACATGGTCGTTTTTTTGTCAGAAAAAAAAGCCTTACTATACATGGTCGTTTTTTTGTCAGAAAAAAAAGCCTTACTATACATGGTCGTTTTTTTGTCGGAAAAAAAAGCCTTACTATACATGGTCGTTTTTTTGTCGGAAAAAAAAGCCTTAATATACATGGTCGTTTTTTTGTCGAGAAAAAAAAGCCTTACTATACATGGTCGTTTTTTTGTTGAGAAAAAAAAGCCTTACTATACATGGTCGTTTTTTTGTCTGAAAAAAAAGCCTTACTATACATGGTCGTTTTTGTGTCGGAAAAAAAAGCCTTACTATACATGGTCGTTTTTTTGTCAGGAAAAAAAAGCCTTACTATACATGGTCGTTTTTTTGTCGGAAAAAAAAGCCTTACTATACATGGTCGTTTTTTTGTCGGAAAAAAGCCTTACTATACATGGTCGTTTTTTTGTCGGAAAAAAGCCTTACTATACATGGTCGTTTCTTTGTCGGAAAAAAAGCCTTACTATACATGGTCGTTTTTTTGTAGAGAAAAAAAAAGCCTTACTATACATGGTCGTTTTTTTGTCGAGAAAAAAAAGCCTTACTATACATGGTCGTTTTTTTGTCAGAAAAAAAAGCCTTACTATACATGGTCGTCTTTTTGTCGAGAAAAAAAAGCCTTACTATACATGGTCGTTTTTTTGTCGGGAAAAAAAGCCTTACTATACATGGTCGTTTTTTTGTCTGAAAAAAAAGCCTTACTATACATGGTCGTTTTTTTGTCGGAAAAAAAAGCCTTACTATACATGGCCGTTTTTTTGTCGGAAAAAAAAGCCTTACTATACATGGTCGTTTTTATTTAAATGCCTTACTAAAAATCATTTCCTGTGTGTTTGTTTGATTCAAAAAAGGAGACGGAATAAAGACTCAAAACAGTTGAACATTTTGTTTTGTTTCACCAAAGTTCATCAAGAACACAATTCAGGACAATTCTCAGAAGAGTCCAGCGTCGTTCTTCGATTCTCGATGTCTTTTTATGCCGTCTGCTTGTGGGAGCCCGTTGATCTGGTCGTGATGACAAAGTCAAGCTGACTCCTCAGAAGGTCCAGTAATGCCAGGGTGTTCTGCCATCGAGTCCACGGATTGGTTTAATACTCCGACCGTTTTCCGCACCTGCCAAACAGAATAGCAGAAACCGCTCCATGTGCCTTAAATACATGTTGAATAAACAGTGGCAGTTGACATTTAATTCTGCAATAAACTGTCAAGGACTAACCTTGATCAGCGGTAGAATGTTTTGCAAGTGATCAATCATTAACTTTTTGGGACCAAATTTTGTATTACTCTTGTAAAAATGTAAGTAATATGCCATATTTCCAACACTATACTTTTTTTTTTTTTTTTTTTTTTTAAAACGCCTCACTATGCATGGTCGTTTTGAAGGGAAAAAAAAGCCTTACTATACATGGTCGTTTTTTTGTCGGAAAAAAGAGCCTTACTATACATGGTCGTTTTTTTTGTCGGAAAAAAGAGCCTTACTATACATGGTCGTTTTTTTGTCGGAAAAAAAAGCCTTACTATACATGGTCGTTTTTTTGTCGGAAAAAAAAGCCTTACTATACATGGTCGTTTTTTTGTCGGAAAAAAAAGCCTTACTATACATGGTCGTTTTTTTGTCAGAAAAAAAAGCCTTACTATACATGGTCGTTTTTTTGTCAGAAAAAAAAAGCCTTACTATACATGGTCGTTTTTTTGTCAGAAAAAAAAGCCTTACTATACATGGTCGTTTTTTTGTCGAGAAAAAAAAGCCTTACTATACATGGTCGTTTTTTTGTCGAGAAAAAAAAGCCTTACTTTTCATGGTCGTTTTTTTGTCGGAAAAAAAAGCCTTACTATACATGGTCGTTTTTTTGTCAGAAAAAAAAGCCTTACTATACATGGTCGTTTTTTTTGTCGGAAAAAAAAGCCTTACTATACATGGTC
Organism: Festucalex cinctus; assembly: GCF_051991245.1. Classification (NCBI taxonomy): domain Eukaryota; kingdom Metazoa; phylum Chordata; class Actinopteri; order Syngnathiformes; family Syngnathidae; genus Festucalex; species Festucalex cinctus. Next base: position 14,500 of record NW_027520538.1, read on the forward strand.
GTTTTTTTGTCGAGAAAAAAAAGCCTTACTATACATGGTCGTTTTTTTGTCAGAAAAAAAAGCCTTACTATACATGGTCGTTTTTTTGTCGAGAAAAAAAAGCCTTACTATACATGGTCGTTTTTTTGTCAGAAAAAAAAGCCTTACTATACATGGTCGTTTTTTTGTCAGAAAAAAAAGCCTTACTATACATGGTCGTTTTTTTGTCAGAAAAAAAAGCCTTACTATACATGGTCGTTTTTTTGTCGGAAAAAAAAGCCTTGCTATACATGGTCGTTTTTTTGTCGGAAAAAAAGCCTTACTATACATGGTTTTTTTGTCAGAAAAAAAAGCCTTACTATACATGGTCGTTTTTTTGTCGGAAAAAAAAGCCTTACTATACATGGTCGTTTTTTTGTCGGAAAAAAAAGCCTTACTATACATGGTCGTTTTTTTGTCGGAAAAAAAAGCCTTACTATACATGGTCGTTTTTTTGTCGGAAAAAAAAGCCTTACTATACATGGTCGTTTTTTTGTCGAAAAAAAAAGCCTTACTATACATGGTCGTTTTTTTGTCAGAAAAAAAAGCCTTACTATACATGGTCGTCTTTTTGTCAGAAAAAAAAGCCTTACTATACATGGTCGTTTTTTTGTCAGAAAAAAAAAGCCTTACTATACATGGTCGTTTTTTTGTCAGAAAAAAAAGCCTTACTATACATGGTCGTTTTTTTGTCGGAAAAAAAAGCCTTACTATTCATGGTCGTTTTTTTGTCGAGAAAAAAAAGCCTTACTATACATGGTCATTTTTTTGTCGGGAAAAAAAAGCCTTACTATACATGGTCGTTTTTTTGTCGGAAAAAAAAGCCTTACTATACATGGTCGTTTTTTTGTCGAGAAAAAAAAGCCTTACTATACATGGTCGTTTTTTGTCGGGAAAAAAAGCCTTACTATACATGGTCGTTTTTTTGTCGGAAAAAAAAGCCTTACTATACATGGTCGTTTTTTTGTCGGAAAAAAAAGCCTTACTATACATGGTCGTTTTTTTGTCGAAAAAAAAAGCCTTACTATACATGGTCGTTTTTTTGTCAGAAAAAAAAGCCTTACTATACATGGTCGTCTTTTTGTCAGAAAAAAAAGCCTTACTATACATGGTCGTTTTTTTGTCAGAAAAAAAAAGCCTTACTATACATGGTCGTTTTTTTGTCGGAAAAAAAAGCCTTACTATACATGGTCGTTTTTTTGTCGGAAAAAAAAGCCTTACTATTCATGGTCGTTTTTTTGTCGAGAAAAAAAAGCCTTACTATACATGGTCATTTTTTTGTCGGGAAAAAAAAGCCTTACTATACATGGTCGTTTTTTTGTCGGAAAAAAAAGCCTTACTATACATGGTCGTTTTTTTGTCGAGAAAAAAAAGCCTTACTATACATGGTCGTTTTTTGTCGGGAAAAAAAGCCTTACTATACATGGTCGTTTTTTTGTCGGAAAAAAAAAGCCTTACTATACATGGTCGTTTTTTTGTCGAGAAAAAAAAAGCCTTACTATACATGGTCGTTTTTTTGTCGAGAAAAAAAAGCCTTACTATACATGGTCGTTTTTTTGTCAGAAAAAAAAGCCTTACTATACATGGTCGTCTTTTTGTCGAGAAAAAAAAGCCTTACTATACATGGTCGTTTTTTTGTCGGGAAAAAAAGCCTTACTATACATGGTCGTTTTTTTGTCTGAAAAAAAAGCCTTACTATACATGGTCGTTTTTTTGTCGGAAAAAAAAGCCTTACTATACATGGCCGTTTTTTTGTCGGAAAAAAAAGCCTTACTATACATGGTCGTTTTTATTTAAATGCCTTACTAAAAATCATTTCCTGTGTGTTTGTTTGATTCAAAAAAGGAGACGGAATAAAGACTCAAAACAGTTGAACATTTTGTTTTGTTTCACCAAAGTTCATCAAGAACACAATTCAGGACAATTCTCAGAAGAGTCCAGCGTCGTTCTTCGATTCTCGATGTCTTTTTATGCCGTCTGCTTGTGGGAGCCCGTTGATCTGGTCGTGATGACAAAGTCAAGCTGACTCCTCAGAAGGTCCAGTAATGCCAGGGTGTTCTGCCATCGAGTCCACGGATTGGTTTAATACTCCGACCGTTTTCCGCACCTGCCAAACAGAATAGCAGAAACCGCTCCATGTGCCTTAAATACATGTTGAATAAACAGTGGCAGTTGACATTTAATTCTGCAATAAACTGTCAAGGACTAACCTTGATCAGCGGTAGAATGTTTTGCAAATGATCAATCATTAACTTTTTGGGACCAAATTTTGTATTACTCTTGTAAAAATGTAAGTAATATGCCATATTTCCAACACTATACTTTTTTTTTTTTTTTTTTTTTTTAAACGCCTCACTATGCATGGTCGTTTTGAAGGGAAAAAAAAGCCTTACTATACATGGTCGTTTTTTTGTCGGAAAAAAGAGCCTTACTATACATGGTCGTTTTTTTTGTCGGAAAAAAGAGCCTTACTATACATGGTCGTTTTTTTGTCGGAAAAAAAAGCCTTACTATACATGGTCGTTTTTTTGTCGGAAAAAAAAGCCTTACTATACATGGTCGTTTTTTTGTCAGAAAAAAAAGCCTTACTATACATGGTCGTTTTTTTGTCAGAAAAAAAAAGCCTTACTATACATGGTCGTTTTTTTGTCGGAAAAAAAAGCCTTACTATACATGGTCGTTTTTTTGTCAGAAAAAAAAGCCTTACTATACATGGTCGTTTTTTTGTCAGAAAAAAAAGCCTTACTATACATGGTCGTTTTTTTGTCAGAAAAAAAAGCCTTACTATACATGGTCGTTTTTTTGTCAGAAAAAAAAGCCTTACTATACATGGTCGTTTTTTTGTCAGAAAAAAAAGCCTTACTATACATGGTCGTTTTTTTGTCGGAAAAAAAAGCCTTACTATACATGGTCGTTTTTTTGTCGGAAAAAAAAGCCTTACTACACATGGTCGTTTTTTTGTCTGAAAAAAAAAGCCTTACTATACATGGTCGTTTTTTTTGTCGAAAAAAAAGCCTTACTATACATGGTCGTTTTTTTGTCGAGAAAAAAAAGCCTTACTATACATGGTCGTTTTTTTGTCGAAAAAAAAAGCCTTACTATACATGGTCGTTTTTTTGTCATAAAAAAAAGCCTTACTATACATGGTCGTTTTTTTGTCGGAAAAAAAAGCCTTACTATACATGGTCGTTTTTTTGTCAGAAAAAAAAGCCTTACTATACATGGTCGTTTTTTTGTCGAGAAAAAAAAGCCTTACTATACATGGTCGTTTTTTTGTCGAAAAAAAAAGCCTTACTATACATGGTCGTTTTTTTGTCGGAAAAAAAAGCCTTACTATACATGGTCGTTTTTTTGTCGGAAAAAAAAGCCTTACTATACATGGTCGTTTTTTTGTCGGAAAAAAAAGCCTTACTATACATGGTCGTTTTTTTGTCGGAAAAAAAAGCCTTACTATACATGGTCGTTTTTTTGTCAGAAAAAAAAGCCTTACTATACATGGTCGTTTTTTTGTCAGAAAAAAAAGCCTTACTATACATGGTCGTTTTTTTGTCAGAAAAAAAAAGCCTTACTATACATGGTCGTTTTTTTGTCGAGAAAAAAAAGCCTTACTATACATGGTCGTTTTTTTGTCAGAAAAAAAAAGCCTTACTATACATGGTCGTTTTTTTGTCAGAAAAAAAAAGCCTTACTATACATGGTCGTTTTTTTGTCAGAAAAAAAAGCCTTACTATACATGGTCGTTTTTTTGTCAGAAAAAAAAGCCTTACTATACATGGTCGATTTTTGTCAGAAAAAAAAGCCTTACTATACATGGTCGTTTTTTTGTCGGAAAAAAAAGCCTTACTATACATGGTCGTTTTTTTGTCGGAAAAAAAAGCCTTACTATACATGGTCGTTTTTTTGTCGAGAAAAAAAAGCCTTACTATACATGGTCGTTTTTTTGTCGAGAAAAAAAAGCCTTACTATACATGGTCGTTTTTTTGTCGAAAAAAAAAGCCTTACTATACATGGTCGTTTTTTTGTCGGAAAAAAAAGCCTTACTATACATGGTCGTTTTTTTGTCGGAAAAAAAAGCCTTACTATACATGGTCGTTTTTTTGTCGGAAAAAAAAGCCTTACTACACATGGTCGTTTTTTTGTCTGAAAAAAAAAGCCTTACTATACATGGTCGTTTTTTGTCGAAAAAAAAAGCCTTACTATACATGGTCGTTTTTTTGTCGGAAAAAAAAGCCTTACTATACATGGTCGTTTTTTTGTCGGAAAAAAAAGCCTTACTATACATGGTCGTTTTTTTGTCGGAAAAAAAAGCCTTACTATACATGGTCGTTTTTTTGTCGGAAAAAAAAGCCTTACTATACATGGTCGTTTTTTTGTCAGAAAAAAAAGCCTTACTATACATGGTCGTTTTTTTGTCAGAAAAAAAAGCCTTACTATACATGGTCGTTTTTTTGTCAGAAAAAAAAAGCCTTACTATACATGGTCGTTTTTTTGTCGAGAAAAAAAAGCCTTACTATACATGGTCGTTTTTTTGTCAGAAAAAAAAAGCCTTACTATACATGGTCGTTTTTTTGTCAGAAAAAAAAAGCCTTACTATACATGGTCGTTTTTTTGTCAGAAAAAAAAGCCTTACTATACATGGTCGTTTTTTTGTCAGAAAAAAAAGCCTTACTATACATGGTCGATTTTTGTCAGAAAAAAAAGCCTTACTATACATGGTCGTTTTTTTGTCGGAAAAAAAAGCCTTACTATACATGGTCGTTTTTTTGTCGGAAAAAAAAGCCTTACTATACATGGTCGTTTTTTTGTCGAGAAAAAAAAGCCTTACTATACATGGTCGTTTTTTTGTCGAGAAAAAAAAGCCTTACTATACATGGTCGTTTTTTTGTCGAAAAAAAAAGCCTTACTATACATGGTCGTTTTTTTGTCGGAAAAAAAAGCCTTACTATACATGGTCGTTTTTTTGTCGGAAAAAAAAGCCTTACTATACATGGTCGTTTTTTTGTCGGAAAAAAAAGCCTTACTACACATGGTCGTTTTTTTGTCTGAAAAAAAAAGCCTTACTATACATGGTCGTTTTTTGTCGAAAAAAAAAGCCTTACTATACATGGTCGTTTTTTTGTCGGAAAAAAAAGCCTTACTATACATGGTCGTTTTTTTGTCGGAAAAAAAAGCCTTACTATACATGGTCGTTTTTTTGTCGGAAAAAAAAGCCTTACTATACATGGTCGTTTTTTTGTCGGAAAAAAAAGCCTTACTATACATGGTCGTTTTTTTGTCGGAAAAAAAAGCCTTACTATACATGGTCGTTTTTTTGTCGAGAAAAAAAAGCCTTACTATACATGGTCGTTTTTTTGTCGAGAAAAAAAAGCCTTACTATACATGGTCGTTTTTTTGTCAGAAAAAAAAGCCTTACTATACATGGTCGTTTTTTTGTCAGAAAAAAAAGCCTTACTATACATGGTCGTTTTTTTGTCAGAAAAAAAGCCTTACTATACATGGTCGTTTTTTTGTCAGAAAAAAAAGCCTTACTATACATGGTCGTTTTTTTGTCGTAAAAAAAAGCCTTACTATACATGGTCGTTTTTTTGTCGAAAAAAAAAGCCTTACTATACATGGTCGTTTTTTTGTCAGAAAAAAAAGCCTTACTATACATGGTCGTTTTTTTGTCAGAAAAAAAAGCCTTACTATACATGGTCGTTTTTTTGTCAGAAAAAAAAGCCTTACTATACATGGTCGTTTTTTTGTCGGAAAAAAAAGCCTTACTATACATGGTCGTTTTTTTGTCGGAAAAAAAAGCCTTACTATACATGGTCGTTTTTTTGTCGGAAAAAAAAGCCTTACTATACATGGTCGTTTTTTTGTCGGAAAAAAAAGCCTTACTATACATGGTCGTTTTTTTGTCGGAAAAAAAAGCCTTACTATACATGGTCGTTTTTTTGTCTGAAAAAAAAGCCTTACTATACATGGTCGTTTTTTTGTCAGAAAAAAAAGCCTTACTATACATGGTCGTTTTTTTGTCGGAAAAAAAAGCCTTACTATACATGGTCGTTTTTTTGTCGAAAAAAAAAGCCTTACTATACATGGTCGTTTTTTTGTCGAGAAAAAAAAGCCTTACTATACATGGTCGTTTTTTTGTCGAAAAAAAAAGCCTTACTATACATGGTCGTTTTTTTGTCGGAAAAAAAAGCCTTACTATACATGGTCGTTTTTTTGTCGGAAAAAAAAAGCCTTACTATACATGGTCGTTTTTTTGTCGGAAAAAAAAGCCTTACTACACATGGTCGTTTTTTTGTCTGAAAAAAAAAAGCCTTACTATACATGGTCGTTTTTTGTCGAAAAAAAAAGCCTTACTATACATGGTCGTTTTTTTGTCGAAAAAAAAAGCCTTACTATACATGGTCGTTTTTTTGTCGGAAAAAAAAGCCTTACTATACATGGTCGTTTTTTTGTCGGAAAAAAAAGCCTTACTATACATGGTCGTTTTTTTGTCGGAAAAAAAAGCCTTACTATACATGGTCGTTTTTTTGTCGGAAAAAAAAGCCTTACTATACATGGTCGTTTTTTTGTCGAGAAAAAAAAGCCTTACTATACATGGTCGTTTTTTTGTCGAGAAAAAAAAGCCTTACTATACATGGTCGTTTTTTTGTCAGAAAAAAAAGCCTTACTATACATGGTCGTTTTTTTGTCAGAAAAAAAAGCCTTACTATACATGGTCGTTTTTTTGTCAGAAAAAAAAGCCTTACTATACATGGTCGTTTTTTTGTCAGAAAAAAAAGCCTTACTATACATGGTCGTTTTTTTGTCGTAAAAAAAAGCCTTACTATACATGGTCGTTTGTTTGTCGAAAAAAAAAGCCTTACTACACATGGTCGTTTTTTTGTCAGAAAAAAAAGCCTTACTATACATGGTCGTTTTTTTGTCAGAAAAAAAAGCCTTACTATACATGGTCGTTTTTTTGTCAGAAAAAAAAGCCTTACTATACATGGTCGTTTTTTTGTCGGAAAAAAAAGCCTTACTATACATGGTCGTTTTTTTTGTCGGAAAAAAAAGCCTTACTATACATGGTCGTTTTTTTGTCTGAAAAAAAAGCCTTACTATACATGGTCGTTTTTTTGTCGGAAAAAAAAGCCTTACTATACATGGTCGTTTTTTTGTCGGAAAAAAAAGCCTTACTATACATGGTCGTTTTTTTGTCGGAAAAAAAAGCCTTACTATACATGGTCGTTTTTTTGTCGGAAAAAAAAGCCTTACTATACATGGTCGTTTTTTTGTCGAAAAAAAAGCCTTACTATACATGGTCGTTTTTTTGTCGAGAAAAAAAAGCCTTACTATACATGGTCGTTTTTTTGTCAGAAAAAAAAGCCTTACTACACATGGTCGTTTTTTTGTCAGAAAAAAAAGCCTTACTACACATGGTCGTTTTTTTGTCAGAAAAAAAAGCCTTACTATACATGGTCGTTTTTTTGTCGGAAAAAAAAGCCTTACTACACATGGTCGTTTTTTTGTCGAAAAAAAAAGCCTTACTACACATGGTCGTTTTTTTGTCTGAAAAAAAAAGCCTTACTATACATGGTCGTTTTTTTTGTCGAAAAAAAAAGCCTTACTATACATGGTCGTTTTTTTGTCGGAAAAAAAAGCCTTACTATACATGGTCGTTTTTTTGTCGGAAAAAAAAGCCTTACTATACATGGTCGTTTTTTTGTTGGAAAAAAAAGCCTTACTATACATGGTCGTTTTTTTGTCGGAAAAAAAAGCCTTACTATACATGGTCGTTTTTTTGTCGGAAAAAAAAGCCTTACTATACATGGTCGTTTCTTTGTCGAGAAAAAAAAGCCTTACTATACATGGTCGTTTTTTTGTCGAGAAAAAAAAGCCTTACTATACATGGTCGTTTTTTTGTCGGAAAAAAAAGCCTTACTATACATGGTCGTTTTTTCGTCAGAAAAAAAAGCCTTACTATACATGGTCGTTTTTTTGTCAGAAAAAAAAGCCTTACTATACATGGTCGTTTTTTTGTCAGAAAAAAAAGCCTTACTATACATGGTCGTTTTTTTGTCAGAAAAAAAAGCCTTACTATACATGGTCGTTTTTTTGTCGAGGAAAAAAAAGCCTTACTATACATGGTCGTTTTTTTGTCAGAAAAAAAAGCCTTACTATACATGGTCGTTTTTTTGTCGGAAAAAAAAGCCTTACTATACATGGTCGTTTTTTTGTCGGAAAAAAAAGCCTTACTATACATGGTCGTTTTTTTGTCAGAAAAAAAAGCCTTACTATACATGGTCGTTTTTTTGTCGGAAAAAAAAGCCTTACTACACATGGTCGTTTTTTTGTCAGAAAAAAAAGCCTTACTATACATGGTCGTTTTTTTGTCAGAAAAAAAAGCCTTACTACACATGGTCGTTTTTTTGTCGGAAAAAAAAGCCTTACTACACATGGTCGTTTTTTTGTCGGAAAAAAAAGCCTTACTACACATGGTCGTTTTTTTGTCGAAAAAAAAAGCCTTACTACACATGGTCGTTTTTTTGTCGAAAAAAAAAGCCTTACTATACATGGTCGTTTTTTTGTCGGAAAAAAAAACCTTACTATACATGGTCGTTTTTTTGTTGAAAAAAAAAGCCTTACTATACATGGTCGTTTTTTTGTCGGAAAAAAAAGCCTTACTATACATGGTCGTTTTTTTGTCGGAAAAAAAAGCCTTACTATACATGGTCGTTTTTTTGTCGGAAAAAAAAGCCTTACTATACATGGTCGTTTTTTTGTCGAGAAAAAAAAGCCTTACTATACATGGTCGTTTTTTTGTCGAGAAAAAAAAGCCTTACTATACATGGTCGTTTTTTTGTCAGAAAAAAAAGCCTTACTATACATGGTCGTTTTTTTGTCGGAAAAAAAAGCCTTACTATACATGGTCGTTTTTTTGTCAGAAAAAAAAGCCTTACTATACATGGTCGTTTTTTTGTCAGAAAAAAAAGCCTTACTATACATGGTCATTTTTTTGTCAGAAAAAAAAGCCTTACTATACATGGTCGTTTTTTTGTCGGAAAAAAAAGCCTTACTATACATGGTCGTTTTTTTGTCGGAAAAAAAAGCCTTACTATACATGGTCGTTTTTTTGTCGAAAAAAAAAGCCTTACTATACATGGTCGTTTTTTTGTCAGAAAAAAAAGCCTTATTATACATGGTCGTTTTTTTGTCAGAAAAAAAAGCCTTACTATACATGGTCGTTTTTTTGTCGGAAAAAAAAGCCTTACTATACATGGTCGTTTTTTTGTCGGAAAAAAAAGCCTTACTATTCATGGTCGTTTTTTTGTCGAGAAAAAAAAGCCTTACTATTCATGGTCATTTTTTTGTCGAAAAAAAAAGCCTTACTATACATGGTCGTTTTTTTGTCAGAAAAAAAAGCCTTACTATACATGGTCGTTTTTTTGTCGGAAAAAAAAGCCTTACTATACATGGTCGTTTTTTTGTCGGAAAAAAAAGCCTTACTATACATGGTCGTTTTTTTGTCAGAAAAAAAAGCCTTACTATACATGGTCGTTTTTTTGTCAGAAAAAAAAAGCCTTACTATACATGGTCGTTTTTTTGTCAGAAAAAAAAAGCCTTACTATACATGGTCGTTTTTTTGTCGAGAAAAAAAAGCCTTACTATACATGGTCGTTTTTTTGTCGAGAAAAAAAAGCCTTACTTTTCATGGTCGTTTTTTTGTCGGAAAAAAAAGCCTTACTATACATGGTCGTTTTTTTGTCAGAAAAAAAAGCCTTACTATACATGGTCGTTTTTTTTGTCGGAAAAAAAAGCCTTACTATACATGGTCGTTTTTTTGTCGAGAAAAAAAAGCCTTACTATTCATGGTCGTTTTTTTGTCGAGAAAAAAAAGCGTTACTATACATGGTCGTTTTTTTGTCTGGAAAAAAAAAGCCTTACTATACATGGTCGTTTTTTTGTCGAAAAAAAAAGCCTTACTACACATGGTCGTTTTTTTGTCAGAAAAAAAAGCCTTACTATACACGGTCGTTTTTTTGTCGAAAAAAAAAAGCCTTACTATACACGGTCGTTTTTTTGTCGAAAAAAAAAGCCTTACTATACACGGTCGTTTTTTTGTCAGAAAAAAAAGCCTTACTATACATGGTCGTTTTTTTGTCAGAAAAAAAAGCCTTACTATACATGGTCGTTTTTTTGTCAGAAAAAAAAAGCCTTACTATACATGGTCGTTTTTTTGTCAGAAAAAAAAAGCCTTACTATACATGGTCGTTTTTTTGTCGGAAAAAAAAGCCTTACTATACATGGTCGTTTTTTTGTCGGAAAAAAAAGCCTTACTATACATGGTCGTTTTTTTGTCGAGAAAAAAAAGCCTTACTATACATGGTCGTTTTTTTGTCAGAAAAAAAAGCCTTACTATACATGGTCGTTTTTTTGTCAGAAAAAAAAGCCTTACTATACGTGGTCGTTTTTTTGTCAGAAAAAAAAGCCTTACTATACATGGTCGTTTTTTTGTCGGAAAAAAAAGCCTTACTATACATGGTCGTTTTTTTGTCGGAAAAAAAAGCCTTACTATACATGGTCGTTTTTTTGTCGGAAAAAAAAGCCTTACTATACATGGTCGTTTTTTTGTCAGAAAAAAAAGCCTTACTATACATGGTCGTTTTTTTGTCGGAAAAAAAAGCCTTACTATACATGGTCGTTTTTTTGTCGGAAAAAAAAGCCTTACTATACATGGTCGTTTTTTTGTCGGAAAAAAAAGCCTTACTACACATGGTCGTTTTTTTGTCTGAAAAAAAAAGCCTTACTACACATGGTCGTTTTTTTGTCGGAAAAAAAAGCCTTACTATACATGGTCGTTTTTTTGTCGGAAAAAAAAGCCTTACTATACATGGTCGTTTTTTTTGTCGGAAAAAAAAGCCTTACTATACATGGTCGTTTTTTTGTCGGAAAAAAAAGCCTTACTATACATGGTCGTTTTTTTGTCGGAAAAAAAAGCCTTACTATACATGGTCGTTTTTTTGTCGAGAAAAAAAAGCCTTACTATACATGGTCGTTTTTTGTCAGAAAAAAAAGCCTTACTATACATGGTCGTTTTTTTGTCGGAAAAAAAAGCCTTACTATACATGGTCGTTTTTTTGTCGGAAAAAAAAGCCTTACTATACATGGTCGTTTCTTTGTCGAGAAAAAAAAGCCTTACTATACATGGTCGTTTTTTTGTCGAGAAAAAAAAGCCTTACTATACATGGTCGTTTTTTTGTCGGAAAAAAAAGCCTTACTATACATGGTCGTTTTTTCGTCAGAAAAAAAAGCCTTACTATACATGGTCGTTTTTTTGTCAGAAAAAAAAGCCTTACTATACATGGTCGTTTTTTTGTCAGAAAAAAAAGCCTTACTATACATGGTCGTTTTTTTGTCAGAAAAAAAAGCCTTACTATACATGGTCGTTTTTTTGTCGAGGAAAAAAAAGCCTTACTATACATGGTCGTTTTTTTGTCAGAAAAAAAAGCCTTACTATACATGGTCGTTTTTTTGTCGGAAAAAAAAGCCTTACTATACATGGTCGTTTTTTTGTCGGAAAAAAAAGCCTTACTATACATGGTCGTTTTTTTGTCAGAAAAAAAAGCCTTACTATACATGGTCGTTTTTTTGTCGGAAAAAAAAGCCTTACTACACATGGTCGTTTTTTTGTCAGAAAAAAAAGCCTTACTATACATGGTCGTTTTTTTGTCAGAAAAAAAAGCCTTACTACACATGGTCGTTTTTTTGTCGGAAAAAAAAGCCTTACTACACATGGTCGTTTTTTTGTCGGAAAAAAAAGCCTTACTACACATGGTCGTTTTTTTGTCGAAAAAAAAAGCCTTACTACACATGGTCGTTTTTTTGTCGAAAAAAAAAGCCTTACTATACATGGTCGTTTTTTTGTCGGAAAAAAAAACCTTACTATACATGGTCGTTTTTTTGTCGAAAAAAAAAGCCTTACTATACATGGTCGTTTTTTTGTCGGAAAAAAAAGCCTTACTATACATGGTCGTTTTTTTGTCGGAAAAAAAAGCCTTACTATACATGGTCGTTTTTTTGTCGGAAAAAAAAGCCTTACTATACATGGTCGTTTTTTTGTCGAGAAAAAAAAGCCTTACTATACATGGTCGTTTTTTTGTCGAGAAAAAAAAGCCTTACTATACATGGTCGTTTTTTTGTCAGAAAAAAAAGCCTTACTATACATGGTCGTTTTTTTGTCGGAAAAAAAAGCCTTACTATACATGGTCGTTTTTTTGTCAGAAAAAAAAGCCTTACTATACATGGTCGTTTTTTTGTCAGAAAAAAAAGCCTTACTATACATGGTCATTTTTTTGTCAGAAAAAAAAGCCTTACTATACATGGTCGTTTTTTTGTCGGAAAAAAAAGCCTTACTATACATGGTCGTTTTTTTGTCGGAAAAAAAAGCCTTACTATACATGGTCGTTTTTTTGTCGAAAAAAAAAGCCTTACTATACATGGTCGTTTTTTTGTCGGAAAAAAAAGCCTTACTATTCATGGTCGTTTTTTTGTCGAGAAAAAAAAGCCTTACTATTCATGGTCATTTTTTTGTCGAAAAAAAAAGCCTTACTATACATGGTCGTTTTTTTGTCAGAAAAAAAAGCCTTACTATACATGGTCGTTTTTTTGTCGGAAAAAAAAGCCTTACTATACATGGTCGTTTTTTTGTCGGAAAAAAAAGCCTTACTATACATGGTCGTTTTTTTGTCAGAAAAAAAAGCCTTACTATACATGGTCGTTTTTTTGTCAGAAAAAAAAAGCCTTACTATACATGGTCGTTTTTTTGTCAGAAAAAAAAAGCCTTACTATACATGGTCGTTTTTTTGTCGAGAAAAAAAAGCCTTACTATACATGGTCGTTTTTTTGTCGAGAAAAAAAAGCCTTACTTTTCATGGTCGTTTTTTTGTCGGAAAAAAAAGCCTTACTATACATGGTCGTTTTTTTGTCAGAAAAAAAAGCCTTACTATACATGGTCGTTTTTTTTGTCGGAAAAAAAAGCCTTACTATACATGGTCGTTTTTTTGTCGAGAAAAAAAAGCCTTACTATTCATGGTCGTTTTTTTGTCGAGAAAAAAAAGCGTTACTATACATGGTCGTTTTTTTGTCTGGAAAAAAAAAGCCTTACTATACATGGTCGTTTTTTTGTCGAAAAAAAAAGCCTTACTACACATGGTCGTTTTTTTGTCAGAAAAAAAAGCCTTACTATACACGGTCGTTTTTTTGTCGAAAAAAAAAAGCCTTACTATACACGGTCGTTTTTTTGTCGAAAAAAAAAGCCTTACTATACACGGTCGTTTTTTTGTCAGAAAAAAAAGCCTTACTATACATGGTCGTTTTTTTGTCAGAAAAAAAAGCCTTACTATACATGGTCGTTTTTTTGTCAGAAAAAAAAAGCCTTACTATACATGGTCGTTTTTTTGTCAGAAAAAAAAAGCCTTACTATACATGGTCGTTTTTTTGTCGGAAAAAAAAGCCTTACTATACATGGTCGTTTTTTTGTCGGAAAAAAAAGCCTTACTATACATGGTCGTTTTTTTGTCGAGAAAAAAAAGCCTTACTATACATGGTCGTTTTTTTGTCAGAAAAAAAAGCCTTACTATACATGGTCGTTTTTTTGTCAGAAAAAAAAGCCTTACTATACGTGGTCGTTTTTTTGTCAGAAAAAAAAGCCTTACTATACATGGTCGTTTTTTTGTCGGAAAAAAAAGCCTTACTATACATGGTCGTTTTTTTGTCGGAAAAAAAAGCCTTACTATACATGGTCGTTTTTTTGTCGGAAAAAAAAGCCTTACTATACATGGTCGTTTTTTTGTCAGAAAAAAAAGCCTTACTATACATGGTCGTTTTTTTGTCAGAAAAAAAAGCCTTACTATACATGGTCGTTTTTTTGTCGGAAAAAAAAGCCTTACTATACATGGTCGTTTTTTTGTCGGAAAAAAAAGCCTTACTATACATGGTCGTTTTTTTGTCGGAAAAAAAAGCCTTACTACACATGGTCGTTTTTTTGTCTGAAAAAAAAAGCCTTACTACACATGGTCGTTTTTTTGTCGGAAAAAAAAGCCTTACTATACATGGTCGTTTTTTTGTCGGAAAAAAAAGCCTTACTATACATGGTCGTTTTTTTTGTCGGAAAAAAAAGCCTTACTATACATGGTCGTTTTTTTGTCGGAAAAAAAAGCCTTACTATACATGGTCGTTTTTTTGTCGGAAAAAAAAGCCTTACTATACATGGTCGTTTTTTTGTCGAGAAAAAAAAGCCTTACTATACATGGTCGTTTTTTGTCAGAAAAAAAAGCCTTACTATACATGGTCGTTTTTTTGTCGAGAAAAAAAAGCCTTACTATACATGGTCGTTTTTTTGTCGAGAAAAAAAAGCCTTACTATACATGGTCGTTTTTTTGTCAGAAAAAAAAGCCTTACTATACATGGTCGTTTTTTTGTCAGAAAAAAAAGCCTTACTATACATGGTCGTTTTTTTGTCAGAAAAAAAAGCCTTACTATACATGGTCGTTTTTTTGTCAGAAAAAAAAGCCTTACTATACATGGTCGTTTTTTTGTCGGAAAAAAAAGCCTTACTATACATGGTCGTTTTTTTGTCGGAAAAAAAAGCCTTACTATACATGGTCGTTTTTTTGTCGGAAAAAAAAGCCTTACTATACATGGTCGTTTTTTTGTCAGAAAAAAAAGCCTTACTATACATGGTCGTTTTTTTGTCAGAAAAAAAAGCCTTACTATACATGGTCGTTTTTTTGTCAGAAAAAAAAAGCCTTACTATACATGGTCGTTTTTTTGTCGGAAAAAAAAGCCTTACTATACATGGTCGTTTTTTTGTCGGAAAAAAAAGCCTTACTATACATGGTCGTTTTTTTGTCAGAAAAAAAAGCCTTACTATACATGGTCGTTTTTTTGTCAGAAAAAAAAGCCTTACTATACATGGTCGTTTTTTTGTCAGAAAAAAAAGCCTTACTATACATGGTCGTTTTTTTGTAGAGGAAAAAAAAGCCTTACTATACATGGTCGTTTTTTTGTCGAGGAAAAAAAAGCCTTACTATACATGGTCGTTTTTTTGTCAGAAAAAAAAGCCTTACTATACATGGTCGTTTTTTTGTCGGAAAAAAAAGCCTTACTATACATGGTCGTTTTTTTGTCAGAAAAAAAAGCCTTACTATACATGGTCGTTTTTTTGTCAGAAAAAAAAGCCTTACTATACATGGTCGTTTTTTTGTCGGAAAAAAAAGCCTTACTATACATGGTCGTTTTTTTGTCGGAAAAAAAAGCCTTACTATACATGGTCGTTTTTTTGTCGGAAAAAAAAGCCTTACTATACATGGTCGTTTTTTGTCGGAAAAAAAAAGCCTTACTATACATGGTCGTTTTTTTGTTGAAAAAAAAAGCCTTACTATACATGGTCGTTTTTTTGTCGGAAAAAAAAGCCTTACTATACATGGTCGTTTTTTTGTCGGAAAAAAAAGCCTTACTATACATGGTCGTTTTTTTGTCGGAAAAAAAAGCCTTACTATACATGGTCGTTTTTTTGTCGGAAAAAAAAGCCTTACTATACATGGTCGTTTTTTTGTCGGAAAAAAAAGCCTTACTATACATGGTCGTTTTTTTGTCGGAAAAAAAAGCCTTACTATACATGGTCGTTTTTTTGTCGGAAAAAAAAGCCTTACTATACATGGTCGTTTTTTTGTCGAGAAAAAAAAGCCTTACTATACATGGTCGTTTTTTTGTCGAGAAAAAAAAGCCTTACTATACATGGTCGTTTTTTTGTCGAGAAAAAAAAGCCTTACTATACATGGTCGTTTTTTTGTCGAGAAAAAAAAGCCTTACTATACATGGTCGTTTTTTTGTCGGAAAAAAAAGCCTTACTATACATGGTCGTTTTTTTGTCGGAAAAAAAAGCCTTACTATACATGGTCGTTTTTTTGTCGGAAAAAAAAGCCTTACTATACATGGTTGTTTTTTTGTCGGAAAAAAAAGCCTTACTATACATGGTCGTTTTTTTGTCGGAAAAAAAAGCCTTACTATACATGGTCGTTTTTTTGTCGGAAAAAAAAGCCTTACTATACATGGTCGTTTTTTTGTCGGAAAAAAAAGCCTTACTATACATGGTCGTTTTTTTGTCGGAAAAAAAAGCCTTACTATACATGGTCGTTTTTTTGTCGGAAAAAAAAGCCTTACTATACATGGTCGTTTTTTTGTCAGAAAAAAAAGCCTGACTATACATGGTCGTTTTTTTGTCAGAAAAAAAAGCCTTACTATACATGGTCGTTTTTTTGTCAGAAAAAAAAGCCTTACTATACATGGTCGTTTTTTTGTCGAGGAAAAAAAAGCCTTACTATACATGGTCGTTTTTTTGTCAGAAAAAAAAGCCTTACTATACATGGTCGTTTTTTTGTCGAGGAAAAAAAAGCCTTACTATACATGGTCGTTTTTTTGTCGGAAAAAAAAGCCTTACTATACATGGTCGTTTTTTTGTCGGAAAAAAAAGCCTTACTATACATGGTCGTTTTTTTGTCAGAAAAAAAGCCTTACTATACATGGTCGTTTTTTTGTCAGAAAAAAAAGCCTTACTATACATGGTCGTTTTTTTGTCGGAAAAAAAAGCCTTACTATACATGGTCGTTTTTTTGTCGGAAAAAAAAGCCTTACTATACATGGTCGTTTTTTTGTCGGAAAAAAAAGCCTTACTATACATGGTCGTTTTTTTGTCAGAAAAAAAAGCCTTACTATACATGGTCGTTTTTTTGTCGGAAAAAAAAGCCTTACTATACATGGTCGTTTTTTTGTCGAAAAAAAAAAGCCTTACTATACATGGTCGTTTTTTTGTCGGAAAAAAAAGCCTTACTATACATGGTCGTTTTTTTGTCAGAAAAAAAAGCCTTACTATACATGGTTGTTTTTTTGTCGGAAAAAAAAGCCTTACTATACATGGTCGTTTTTTTGTCGAGAAAAAAAAGCCTTACTATACATGGTCGTTTTTTGTCGGAAAAAAAAGCCTTACTATTTATGGTCGTTTTTTTGTCGAGAAAAAAAAGCCTTACTATTCATGGTCATTTTTTTGTCGAAAAAAAAAGCCTTACTATACATGGTCGTTTTTTTGTCGGAAAAAAAAAGCCTTACTATACATGGTCGTTTTTTTGTCGGAAAAAAAAGGCCTTACTATACATGGTCGTTTTTTTGTCGGAAAAAAAAGCCTTACTATACATGGTCGTTTTTTTGTCGGAAAAAAAAGCCTTACTATACATGGTCGTTTTTTTGTCGGAAAAAAAAGCCTTACTATACATGGTCGTTTTTTTGTCGGAAAAAAAAGCCTTACTATACATGGTCGTTTTTTTGTCGGAAAAAAAAGCCTTACTATACATGGTCGTTTTTTTGTCAGAAAAAAAAGCCTTACTATACATGGTTGTTTTTTTGTCAGAAAAAAAAGCCTTACTATACATGGTTGTTTTTTTGTCGGAAAAAAAAGCCTTACTATACATGGTCGTTTTTTTGTCGGAAAAAAAAGCCTTACTATTTATGGTCGTTTTTTTGTCGAGAAAAAAAAGCCTTACTATTCATGGTCATTTTTTTGTCGAAAAAAAAAGCCTTACTATACATGGTCATTTTTTTGTCGAAAAAAAAAGCCTTACTATACATGGTCGTTTTTTTGTCGGAAAAAAAAGCCTTACTATACATGGTCGTTTTTTTGTCGGAAAAAAAAGCCTTACTATACATGGTCGTTTTTTTGTCGGAAAAAAAAGCCTTACTATACATGGTCGTTTTTTTGTCGAGAAAAAAAAGCCTTACTATACATGGTCGTTTTTTGTCAGAAAAAAAAGCCTTACTATACATGGTCGTTTTTTTGTCGAGAAAAAAAAGCCTTACTATACATGGTCGTTTTTTTGTCGAGAAAAAAAAGCCTTACTATACATGGTCGTTTTTTTGTCAGAAAAAAAAGCCTTACTATACATGGTCGTTTTTTTGTCGGAAAAAAAAGCCTTACTATACATGGTCGTTTTTTTGTCGGAAAAAAAAGCCTTACCATACATGGTCGTTTTTTTGTCAGAAAAAAAAGCCTTACTATACATGGTCGTTTTTTTGTCGGAAAAAAAAGCCTTACTATACATGGTCGTTTTTTTGTCGGAAAAAAAAGCCTTACTATACATGGTCGTTTTTTTGTCAGAAAAAAAAGCCTTACTATACATGGTTGTTTTTTTGTCAGAAAAAAAAGCCTTACTATACATGGTCGTTTTTTTGTCGGAAAAAAAAGCCTTACTATACATGGTCGTTTTTTTGTCAGAAAAAAAAAGCCTTACTATACATGGTCGTTTTTTTGTCGAGGAAAAAAAAGCCTTACTATACATGGTCGTTTTTTTGTCGGAAAAAAAAGCCTTACTATACATGGTCGTTTTTTTGTCAAGAAAAAAAAGCCTTACTATACATGGTCGTTTTTTTGTCAGAAAAAAAAGCCTTACTATACATGGTCGTTTTTTTGTCGGAAAAAAAAGCCTTACTATACATGGTCGTTTTTTTGTCGAGAAAAAAAAGCCTTACTATACATGGTCGTTTTTTTGTCAGAAAAAAAAGCCTTACTATACATGGTCGTTTTTTTGTCGAGAAAAAAAAGCCTTACTATACATGGTCGTTTTTTTGTCGAGAAAAAAAAGCCTTACTATACATGGTCGTTTTTTTGTCAGAAAAAAAAGCCTTACTATACATGGTCGTTTTTTTGTCGAGAAAAAAAAGCCTTACTATACATGGTCGTTTTTTTGTCAGAAAAAAAAGCCTTACTATACATGGTCGTTTTTTTGTCAGAAAAAAAAGCCTTACTATACATGGTCGTTTTTTTGTC
>NW_027520539.1:0-33327 GCF_051991245.1 Festucalex cinctus
AATTGTGTACATTTGAGCTGAATGTGTCAAAATCTTAAAAATTAACAGGTGCCCAAGCAATTTCATGCTAGAATCATCATCCGGATGCCAAAATAAACTAAATACAGCAAAAGATTTGAGTGCACAACGTTTGGTTTAGGTTTGACAGCCATAATCACCTTTTTATTGCTTTAAATGCGTTTTTAGCGCATGATTGTACATTTGAGCTGAATGTGTCAAAATCTTAAAAATTAACAGGTGCCCAAGCAATTTCATGCTAGAATCATCATCCGGATGCCAAAATAAACTAAATACAGCAAAAGATTTGAGTGCACAACGTTTGGTTTAGATTTGACAGCCATAATCAGCAATTGTGTACATTTGAGCTGAATGTGTCAAAATCTTAAAAATTAACAGGTGCCCAAGCAATTTCATGCTAGAATCATCATCCGGATGCCAAAATAAACTAAATACAGCAAAAGATTTGAGTGCACAACGTTTGGTTTAGGTTTGACAGCCATAATCACCTTTTTATTGCTTTAAATGCGTTTTTAGCGCATGATTGTACATTTGAGCTGAATGTGTCAAAATCTTAAAAATTAACAGGTGCCCAAGCAATTTCATGCTAGAATCATCATCCGGATGCCAAAATAAACTAAATACAGCAAAAGATTTGAGTGCACAACGTTTGGTTTAGATTTGACAGCCATAATCAGCAATTGTGTACATTTGAGCTGAATGTGTCAAAATCTTAAAAATTAACAGGTGCCCAAGCAATTTCATGCTAGAATCATCATCCGGATGCCAAAATAAACTAAATACAGCAAAAGATTTGAGTGCACAACGTTTGGTTTAGGTTTGACAGCCATAATCACCTTTTTATTGCTTTAAATGCGTTTTTAGCGCATGATTGTACATTTGAGCTGAATGTGTCAAAATCTTAAAAATTAACAGGTGCCCAAGCAATTTCATGCTAGAATCATCATCCGGATGCCAAAATAAACTAAATACAGCAAAAGATTTGAGTGCACAACGTTTGGTTTAGATTTGACAGCCATAATCAGCAATTGTGTACATTTGAGCTGAATGTGTCAAAATCTTAAAAATTAACAGGTGCCCAAGCAATTTCATGCTAGAATCATCATCCGGATGCCAAAATAAACTAAATACAGCAAAAGATTTGAGTGCACAACGTTTGGTTTAGGTTTGACAGCCATAATCACCTTTTTATTGCTTTAAATGCGTTTTTAGCGCATGATTGTACATTTGAGCTGAATGTGTCAAAATCTTAAAAATTAACAGGTGCCCAAGCAATTTCATGCTAGAATCATCATCCGGATGCCAAAATAAACTAAATACAGCAAAAGATTTGAGTGCACAACGTTTGGTTTAGATTTGACAGCCATAATCAGCAATTGTGTACATTTGAGCTGAATGTGTCAAAATCTTAAAATTAACAGGTGCCCAAGCAATTTCATGCTAGAATCATCATCCGGATGCCAAAATAAACTAAATACAGCAAAAGATTTGAGTGCACAACGTTTGGTTTAGGTTTGACAGCCATAATCACCTTTTTATTGCTTTAAATGCGTTTTTAGCGCATGATTGTACATTTGAGCTGAATGTGTCAAAATCTTAAAAATTAACAGGTGCCCAAGCAATTTCATGCTAGAATCATCATCCGGATGCCAAAATAAACTAAATACAGCAAAAGATTTGAGTGCACAACGTTTGGTTTAGATTTGACAGCCATAATCAGCAATTGTGTACATTTGAGCTGAATGTGTCAAAATCTTAAAAATTAACAGGTGCCCAAGCAATTTCATGCTAGAATCATCATCCGGATGCCAAAATAAACTAAATACAGCAAAAGATTTGAGTGCACAACGTTTGGTTTAGGTTTGACAGCCATAATCACCTTTTTATTGCTTTAAATGCGTTTTTAGCGCATGATTGTACATTTGAGCTGAATGTGTCAAAATCTTAAAAATTAACAGGTGCCCAAGCAATTTCATGCTAGAATCATCATCCGGATGCCAAAATAAACTAAATACAGCAAAAGATTTGAGTGCACAACGTTTGGTTTAGGTTTGACAGCCATAATCACCTTTTTATTGCTTTAAATGCGTTTTTAGCGCATGATTGTACATTTGAGCTGAATGTGTCAAAATCTTAAAAATTAACAGGTGCCCAAGCAATTTCATGCTAGAATCATCATCCGGATGCCAAAATAAACTAAATACAGCAAAAGATTTGAGTGCACAACGTTTGGTTTAGATTTGACAGCCATAATCAGCAATTGTGTACATTTGAGCTGAATGTGTCAAAATCTTAAAAATTAACAGGTGCCCAAGCAATTTCATGCTAGAATCATCATCCGGATGCCAAAATAAACTAAATACAGCAAAAGATTTGAGTGCACAACGTTTGGTTTAGATTTGACAGCCATAATCAGCAATTGTGTACATTTGAGCTGAATGTGTCAAAATCTTAAAAATTAACAGGTGCCCAAGCAATTTCATGCTAGAATCATCATCCGGATGCCAAAATAAACTAAATACAGCAAAAGATTTGAGTGCACAACGTTTGGTTTAGGTTTGACAGCCATAATCACCTTTTTATTGCTTTAAATGCGTTTTTAGCGCATGATTGTACATTTGAGCTGAATGTGTCAAAATCTTAAAAATTAACAGGTGCCCAAGCAATTTCATGCTAGAATCATCATCCGGATGCCAAAATAAACTAAATACAGCAAAAGATTTGAGTGCACAACGTTTGGTTTAGATTTGACAGCCATAATCAGCAATTGTGTACATTTGAGCTGAATGTGTCAAAATCTTAAAAATTAACAGGTGCCCAAGCAATTTCATGCTAGAATCATCATCCGGATGCCAAAATAAACTAAATACAGCAAAAGATTTGAGTGCACAACGTTTGGTTTAGGTTTGACAGCCATAATCACCTTTTTATTGCTTTAAATGCGTTTTTAGCGCATGATTGTACATTTGAGCTGAATGTGTCAAAATCTTAAAAATTAACAGGTGCCCAAGCAATTTCATGCTAGAATCATCATCCGGATGCCAAAATAAACTAAATACAGCAAAAGATTTGAGTGCACAACGTTTGGTTTAGATTTGACAGCCATAATCAGCAATTGTGTACATTTGAGCTGAATGTGTCAAAATCTTAAAAATTAACAGGTGCCCAAGCAATTTCATGCTAGAATCATCATCCGGATGCCAAAATAAACTAAATACAGCAAAAGATTTGAGTGCACAACGTTTGGTTTAGGTTTGACAGCCATAATCACCTTTTTATTGCTTTAAATGCGTTTTTAGCGCATGATTGTACATTTGAGCTGAATGTGTCAAAATCTTAAAAATTAACAGGTGCCCAAGCAATTTCATGCTAGAATCATCATCCGGATGCCAAAATAAACTAAATACAGCAAAAGATTTGAGTGCACAACGTTTGGTTTAGATTTGACAGCCATAATCAGCAATTGTGTACATTTGAGCTGAATGTGTCAAAATCTTAAAAATTAACAGGTGCCCAAGCAATTTCATGCTAGAATCATCATCCGGATGCCAAAATAAACTAAATACAGCAAAAGATTTGAGTGCACAACGTTTGGTTTAGGTTTGACAGCCATAATCACCTTTTTATTGCTTTAAATGCGTTTTTAGCGCATGATTGTACATTTGAGCTGAATGTGTCAAAATCTTAAAAATTAACAGGTGCCCAAGCAATTTCATGCTAGAATCATCATCCGGATGCCAAAATAAACAAAATACAGCAAAAGATTTGAGTGCACAACGTTTGGTTTAGATTTGACAGCCATAATCAGCAATTGTGTACATTTGAGCTGAATGTGTCAAAATCTTAAAAATTAACAGGTGCCCAAGCAATTTCATGCTAGAATCATCATCCGGATGCCAAAATAAACTAAATACAGCAAAAGATTTGAGTGCACAACGTTTGGTTTAGATTTGACAGCCATAATCAGCAATTGTGTACATTTGAGCTGAATGTGTCAAAATCTTAAAAATTAACAGGTGCCCAAGCAATTTCATGCTAGAATCATCATCCGGATGCCAAAATAAACTAAATACAGCAAAAGATTTGAGTGCACATCGTTTGGTTTAGATTTGACAGCCATAATCAGCAATTGTGTACATTTGAGCTGAATGTGTCAAAATCTTAAAAATTAACAGGTGCCCAAGCAATTTCATGCTAGAATCATCATCCGGATGCCAAAATAAACTAAATACAGCAAAAGATTTGAGTGCACAACGTTTGGTTTAGGTTTGACAGCCATAATCACCTTTTTATTGCTTTAAATGCGTTTTTAGCGCATGATTGTACATTTGAGCTGAATGTGTCAAAATCTTAAAAATTAACAGGTGCCCAAGCAATTTCATGCTAGAATCATCATCCGGATGCCAAAATAAACTAAATACAGCAAAAGATTTGAGTGCACAACGTTTGGTTTAGATTTGACAGCCATAATCAGCAATTGTGTACATTTGAGCTGAATGTGTCAAAATCTTAAAAATTAACAGGTGCCCAAGCAATTTCATGCTAGAATCATCATCCGGATGCCAAAATAAACTAAATACAGCAAAAGATTTGAGTGCACAACGTTTGGTTTAGGTTTGACAGCCATAATCACCTTTTTATTGCTTTAAATGCGTTTTTAGCGCATGATTGTACATTTGAGCTGAATGTGTCAAAATCTTAAAAATTAACAGGTGCCCAAGCAATTTCATGCTAGAATCATCATCCGGATGCCAAAATAAACTAAATACAGCAAAAGATTTGAGTGCACAACGTTTGGTTTAGATTTGACAGCCATAATCAGCAATTGTGTACATTTGAGCTGAATGTGTCAAAATCTTAAAAATTAACAGGTGCCCAAGCAATTTCATGCTAGAATCATCATCCGGATGCCAAAATAAACTAAATACAGCAAAAGATTTGAGTGCACAACGTTTGGTTTAGGTTTGACAGCCATAATCACCTTTTTATTGCTTTAAATGCGTTTTTAGCGCATGATTGTACATTTGAGCTGAATGTGTCAAAATCTTAAAAATTAACAGGTGCCCAAGCAATTTCATGCTAGAATCATCATCCGGATGCCAAAATAAACTAAATACAGCAAAAGATTTGAGTGCACAACGTTTGGTTTAGATTTGACAGCCATAATCAGCAATTGTGTACATTTGAGCTGAATGTGTCAAAATCTTAAAAATTAACAGGTGCCCAAGCAATTTCATGCTAGAATCATCATCCGGATGCCAAAATAAACTAAATACAGCAAAAGATTTGAGTGCACAACGTTTGGTTTAGGTTTGACAGCCATAATCACCTTTTTATTGCTTTAAATGCGTTTTTAGCGCATGATTGTACATTTGAGCTGAATGTGTCAAAATCTTAAAAATTAACAGGTGCCCAAGCAATTTCATGCTAGAATCATCATCCGGATGCCAAAATAAACTAAATACAGCAAAAGATTTGAGTGCACAACGTTTGGTTTAGATTTGACAGCCATAATCAGCAATTGTGTACATTTGAGCTGAATGTGTCAAAATCTTAAAAATTAACAGGGGCCCAAGCAATTTCATGCTAGAATCATCATCCGGATGCCAAAATAAACTAAATACAGCAAAAGATTTGAGTGCACAACGTTTGGTTTAGATTTGACAGCCATAATCAGCAATTGTGTACATTTGAGCTGAATGTGTCAAAATCTTAAAAATTAACAGGTGCCCAAGCAATTTCATGCTAGAATCATCATCCGGATGCCAAAATAAACTAAATACAGCAAAAGATTTGAGTGCACAACGTTTGGTTTAGGTTTGACAGCCATAATCACCTTTTTATTGCTTTAAATGCGTTTTTAGCGCATGATTGTACATTTGAGCTGAATGTGTCAAAATCTTAAAAATTAACAGGTGCCCAAGCAATTTCATGCTAGAATCATCATCCGGATGCCAAAATAAACTAAATACAGCAAAAGATTTGAGTGCACAACGTTTGGTTTAGATTTGACAGCCATAATCAGCAATTGTGTACATTTGAGCTGAATGTGTCAAAATCTTAAAAATTAACAGGTGCCCAAGCAATTTCATGCTAGAATCATCATCCGGATGCCAAAATAAACTAAATACAGCAAAAGATTTGAGTGCACAACGTTTGGTTTAGGTTTGACAGCCATAATCACCTTTTTATTGCTTTAAATGCGTTTTTAGCGCATGATTGTACATTTGAGCTGAATGTGTCAAAATCTTAAAAATTAACAGGTGCCCAAGCAATTTCATGCTAGAATCATCATCCGGATGCCAAAATAAACTAAATACAGCAAAAGATTTGAGTGCACAACGTTTGGTTTAGATTTGACAGCCATAATCAGCAATTGTGTACATTTGAGCTGAATGTGTCAAAATCTTAAAAATTAACAGGTGCCCAAGCAATTTCATGCTAGAATCATCATCCGGATGCCAAAATAAACTAAATACAGCAAAAGATTTGAGTGCACAACGTTTGGTTTAGGTTTGACAGCCATAATCACCTTTTTATTGCTTTAAATGCGTTTTTAGCGCATGATTGTACATTTGAGCTGAATGTGTCAAAATCTTAAAAATTAACAGGTGCCCAAGCAATTTCAAGCTAGAATCATCATCCGGATGCCAAAATAAACTAAATACAGCAAAAGATTTGAGTGCACAACGTTTGGTTTAGATTTGACAGCCATAATCAGCAATTGTGTACATTTGAGCTGAATGTGTCAAAATCTTAAAAATTAACAGGTGCCCAAGCAATTTCATGCTAGAATCATCATCCGGATGCCAAAATAAACTAAATACAGCAAAAGATTTGAGTGCACAACGTTGGGTTTAGGTTTGACAGCCATAATCACCTTTTTATTGCTTTAAATGCGTTTTTAGCGCATGATTGTACATTTGAGCTGAATGTGTCAAAATCTTAAAAATTAACAGGTGCCCAAGCAATTTCATGCTAGAATCATCATCCGGATGCCAAAATAAACTAAATACAGCAAAAGATTTGAGTGCACAACGTTTGGTTTAGATTTGACAGCCATAATCAGCAATTGTGTACATTTGAGCTGAATGTGTCAAAATCTTAAAAATTAACAGGTGCCCAAGCAATTTCATGCTAGAATCATCATCCGGATGCCAAAATAAACTAAATACAGCAAAAGATTTGAGTGCACAACGTTTGGTTTAGGTTTGACAGCCATAATCACCTTTTTATTGCTTTAAATGCGTTTTTAGCGCATGATTGTACATTTGAGCTGAATGTGTCAAAATCTTAAAAATTAACAGGTGCCCAAGCAATTTCATGCTAGAATCATCATCCGGATGCCAAAATAAACTAAATACAGCAAAAGATTTGAGTGCACAACGTTTGGTTTAGATTTGACAGCCATAATCAGCAATTGTGTACATTTGAGCTGAATGTGTCAAAATCTTAAAAATTAACAGGTGCCCAAGCAATTTCATGCTAGAATCATCATCCGGATGCCAAAATAAACTAAATACAGCAAAAGATTTGAGTGCACAACGTTTGGTTTAGGTTTGACAGCCATAATCACCTTTTTATTGCTTTAAATGCGTTTTTAGCGCATGATTGTACATTTGAGCTGAATGTGTCAAAATCTTAAAAATTAACAGGTGCCCAAGCAATTTCATGCTAGAATCATCATCCGGATGCCAAAATAAACTAAATACAGCAAAAGATTTGAGTGCACAACGTTTGGTTTAGATTTGACAGCCATAATCAGCAATTGTGTACATTTGAGCTGAATGTGTCAAAATCTTAAAAATTAACAGGTGCCCAAGCAATTTCATGCTAGAATCATCATCCGGATGCCAAAATAAACTAAATACAGCAAAAGATTTGAGTGCACAACGTTTGGTTTAGGTTTGACAGCCATAATCACCTTTTTATTGCTTTAAATGCGTTTTTAGCGCATGATTGTACATTTGAGCTGAATGTGTCAAAATCTTAAAAATTAACAGGTGCCCAAGCAATTTCAAGCTAGAATCATCATCCGGATGCCAAAATAAACTAAATACAGCAAAAGATTTGAGTGCACAACGTTTGGTTTAGATTTGACAGCCATAATCAGCAATTGTGTACATTTGAGCTGAATGTGTCAAAATCTTAAAAATTAACAGGTGCCCAAGCAATTTCATGCTAGAATCATCATCCGGATGCCAAAATAAACTAAATACAGCAAAAGATTTGAGTGCACAACGTTTGGTTTAGGTTTGACAGCCATAATCACCTTTTTATTGCTTTAAATGCGTTTTTAGCGCATGATTGTACATTTGAGCTGAATGTGTCAAAATCTTAAAAATTAACAGGTGCCCAAGCAATTTCATGCTAGAATCATCATCCGGATGCCAAAATAAACAAAATACAGCAAAAGATTTGAGTGCACGACGTTTGGTTTAGATTTGACAGCCATAATCAGCAATTGTGTACATTTGAGCTGAATGTGTCAAAATCTTAAAAATTAACAGGTGCCCAAGCAATTTCATGCTAGAATCATCATCCGGATGCCAAAATAAACTAAATACAGCAAAGGATTTGAGTGCACAACGTTTGGTTTAGGTTTGACAGCCATAATCACCTTTTTATTGCTTTAAATGCGTTTGTAGCGCATGATTGTACATTTGAGCTGAATGTGTCAAAATCTTAAAAATTAACAGGTGCCCAAGCAATTTCATGCTAGAATCATCATCCGGATGCCAAAATAAACTAAATACAGCAAAAGATTTGAGTGCACAACGTTTGGTTTAGATTTGACAGCCATAATCAGCAATTGTGTACATTTGAGCTGAATGTGTCAAAATCTTAAAAATTAACAGGTGCCCAAGCAATTTCATGCTAGAATCATCATCCGGATGCCAAAATAAACTAAATACAGCAAAAGATTTGAGTGCACAACGTTTGGTTTAGGTTTGACAGCCATAATCACCTTTTTATTGCTTTAAATGCGTTTTTAGCGCATGATTGTACATTTGAGCTGAATGTGTCAAAATCTTAAGAATTAACAGGTGCCCAAGCAATTTCATGCTAGAATCATCATCCGGATGCCAAAATAAACTAAATACAGCAAAAGATTTGAGTGCACAACGTTTGGTTTAGGTTTGACAGCCATAATCACCTTTTTATTGCTTTAAATGCGTTTTTAGCGCATGATTGTACATTTGAGCTGAATGTGTCAAAATCTTAAAAATTAACAGGTGCCCAAGCAATTTCATGCTAGAATCATCATCCGGATGCCAAAATAAACTAAATACAGCAAAAGATTTGAGTGCACAACGTTTGGTTTAGATTTGACAGCCATAATCAGCAATTGTGTACATTTGAGCTGAATGTGTCAAAATCTTAAAAATTAACAGGTGCCCAAGCAATTTCATGCTAGAATCATCATCCGGATGCCAAAATAAACTAAATACAGCAAAAGATTTGAGTGCACAACGTTTGGTTTAGATGTGACAGCCATAATCAGCAATTGTGTACATTTGAGCTGAATGTGTCAAAATCTTAAAAATTAACAGGTGCCCAAGCAATTTCATGCTAGAATCATCATCCGGATGCCAAAATAAACTAAATACAGCAAAAGATTTGAGTGCACAACGTTTGGTTTAGATGTGACAGCCATAATCAGCAATTGTGTACATTTGAGCTGAATGTGTCAAAATCTTAAAAATTAACAGGTGCCCAAGCAATTTCATGCTAGAATCATCATCCGGATGCCAAAATAAACTAAATACAGCAAAAGATTTGAGTGCACAACGTTTGGTTTAGATTTGACAGCCATAATCAGCAATTGTGTACATTTGAGCTGAATGTGTCAAAATCTTCAAAATGAACAGGTGCCCAAGCAATTTCATGCTAGAATCATCATCCGGATGCCAAAATAAACTAAATACAGCAAAAGATTTCAGTGCACAACGTTTGGTTTAGGTTTGACAGCCATAATCACCTTTTTATTGCTTTAAATGCGTTTTTAGCGCATGATTGTACATTTGAGCTGAATGTGTCAAAATCTTAAAAATTAACAGGTGCCCAAGCAATTTCATGCTAGAATCATCATCCGGATGCCAAAATAAACTAAATACAGCAAAAGATTTGAGTGCACAACGTTTGGTTTAGGTTTGACAGCCATAATCACCTTTTTATTGCTTTAAATGCGTTTTTAGCGCATGATTGTACATTTGAGCTGAATGTGTCAAAATCTTAAAAATTAACAGGTGCCCAAGCAATTTCATGCTAGAATCATCATCCGGATGCCAAAATAAACTAAATACAGCAAAAGATTTGAGTGCACAACGTTTGGTTTAGATTTGACAGCCATAATCAGCAATTGTGTACATTTGAGCTGAATGTGTCAAAATCTTAAAAATTAACAGGTGCCCAAGCAATTTCATGCTAGAATCATCATCCGGATGCCAAAATAAACTAAATACAGCAAAAGATTTGAGTGCACAACGTTTGGTCTAGGTTTGACAGCCATAATCACCTTTTTATTGCTTTAAATGCGTTTTTAGCGCATGATTGTACATTTGAGCTGAATGTGTCAAAATCTTAAAAATTAACAGGTGCCCAAGCAATTTCATGCTAGAATCATCATCCGGATGCCAAAATAAACTAAATACAGCAAAAGATTTGAGTGCACAACGTTTGGTTTAGATTTGACAGCCATAATCAGCAATTGTGTACATTTGAGCTGAATGTGTCAAAATCTTAAAAATTAACAGGTGCCCAAGCAATTTCATGCTAGAATCATCATCCGGATGCCAAAATAAACTAAATACAGCAAAAGATTTGAGTGCACAACGTTTGGTTTAGGTTTGACAGCCATAATCACCTTTTTATTGCTTTAAATGCGTTTTTAGCGCATGATTGTACATTTGAGCTGAATGTGTCAAAATCTTAAAAATTAACAGGTGCCCAAGCAATTTCATGCTAGAATCATCATCCGGATGCCAAAATAAACAAAATACAGCAAAAGATTTGAGTGCACAACGTTTGGTTTAGATTTGACAGCCATAATCAGCAATTGTGTACATTTGAGCTGAATGTGTCAAAATCTTAAAAATTAACAGGTGCCCAAGCAATTTCATGCTAGAATCATCATCCGGATGCCAAAATAAACTAAATACAGCAAAAGATTTGAGTGCACAACGTTTGGTTTAGATTTGACAGCCATAAT
Source organism: Festucalex cinctus (assembly GCF_051991245.1). NCBI lineage: Eukaryota > Metazoa > Chordata > Actinopteri > Syngnathiformes > Syngnathidae > Festucalex > Festucalex cinctus. The sequence goes on from NW_027520539.1 coordinate 11,231, forward strand.
CAGCAATTGTGTACATTTGAGCTGAATGTGTCAAAATCTTAAAAATTAACAGGTGCCCAAGCAATTTCATGCTAGAATCATCATCCGGATGCCAAAATAAACTAAATACAGCAAAAGATTTGAGTGCACAACGTTTGGTTTAGGTTTGACAGCCATAATCACCTTTTTATTGCTTTAAATGCGTTTTTAGCGCATGATTGTACATTTGAGCTGAATGTGTCAAAATCTTAAAAATTAACAGGTGCCCAAGCAATTTCATGCTAGAATCATCATCCGGATGCCAAAATAAACTAAATACAGCAAAAGATTTGAGTGCACAACGTTTGGTTTAGATTTGACAGCCATAATCAGCAATTGTGTACATTTGAGCTGAATGTGTCAAAATCTTAAAAATTAACAGGTGCCCAAGCAATTTCATGCTAGAATCATCATCCGGATGCCAAAATAAACTAAATACAGCAAAAGATTTGAGTGCACAACGTTTGGTTTAGGTTTGACAGCCATAATCACCTTTTTATTGCTTTAAATGCGTTTTTAGCGCATGATTGTACATTTGAGCTGAATGTGTCAAAATCTTAAAAATTAACAGGTGCCCAAGCAATTTCATGCTAGAATCATCATCCGGATGCCAAAATAAACTAAATACAGCAAAAGATTTGAGTGCACAACGTTTGGTTTAGGTTTGACAGCCATAATCACCTTTTTATTGCTTTAAATGCGTTTTTAGCGCATGATTGTACATTTGAGCTGAATGTGTCAAAATCTTAAAAATTAACAGGTGCCCAAGCAATTTCATGCTAGAATCATCATCCGGATGCCAAAATAAACTAAATACAGCAAAAGATTTGAGTGCACAACGTTTGGTTTAGATTTGACAGCCATAATCAGCAATTGTGTACATTTGAGCTGAATGTGTCAAAATCTTAAAAATTAACAGGTGCCCAAGCAATTTCATGCTAGAATCATCATCCGGATGCCAAAATAAACTAAATACAGCAAAAGATTTGAGTGCACAACGTTTGGTTTAGGTTTGACAGCCATAATCACCTTTTTATTGCTTTAAATGCGTTTTTAGCGCATGATTGTACATTTGAGCTGAATGTGTCAAAATCTTAAAAATTAACAGGTGCCCAAGCAATTTCATGCTAGAATCATCATCCGGATGCCAAAATAAACTAAATACAGCAAAAGATTTGAGTGCACAACGTTTGGTTTAGATTTGACAGCCATAATCAGCAATTGTGTACATTTGAGCTGAATGTGTCAAAATCTTAAAAATTAACAGGTGCCCAAGCAATTTCATGCTAGAATCATCATCCGGATGCCAAAATAAACTAAATACAGCAAAAGATTTGAGTGCACAACGTTTGGTTTAGGTTTGACAGCCATAATCACCTTTTTATTGCTTTAAATGCGTTTTTAGCGCATGATTGTACATTTGAGCTGAATGTGTCAAAATCTTAAAAATTAACAGGTGCCCAAGCAATTTCATGCTAGAATCATCATCCGGATGCCAAAATAAACTAAATACAGCAAAAGATTTGAGTGCACAACGTTTGGTTTAGGTTTGACAGCCATAATCACCTTTTTATTGCTTTAAATGCGTTTTTAGCGCATGATTGTACATTTGAGCTGAATGTGTCAAAATCTTAAAAATTAACAGGTGCCCAAGCAATTTCATGCTAGAATCATCATCCGGATGCCAAAATAAACTAAATACAGCAAAAGATTTGAGTGCACAACGTTTGGTTTAGATTTGACAGCCATAATCAGCAATTGTGTACATTTGAGCTGAATGTGTCAAAATCTTAAAAATTAACAGGTGCCCAAGCAATTTCATGCTAGAATCATCATCCGGATGCCAAAATAAACTAAATACAGCAAAAGATTTGAGTGCACAACGTTTGGTTTAGGTTTGACAGCCATAATCACCTTTTTATTGCTTTAAATGCGTTTTTAGCGCATGATTGTACATTTGAGCTGAATGTGTCAAAATCTTAAAAATTAACAGGTGCCCAAGCAATTTCATGCTAGAATCATCATCCGGATGCCAAAATAAACTAAATACAGCAAAAAATTTGAGTGCACAACGTTTGGTTTAGATTTGACAGCCATAATCAGCAATTGTGTACATTTGAGCTGAATGTGTCAAAATCTTAAAAATTAACAGGTGCCCAAGCAATTTCATGCTAGAATCATCATCCGGATGCCAAAATAAACTAAATACAGCAAAAGATTTGAGTGCACAACGTTTGGTTTAGGTTTGACAGCCATAATCACCTTTTTATTGCTTTAAATGCGTTTTTAGCGCATGATTGTACATTTGAGCTGAATGTGTCAAAATCTTAAAAATTAACAGGTGCCCAAGCAATTTCATGCTAGAATCATCATCCGGATGCCAAAATAAACTAAATACAGCAAAAGATTTGAGTGCACAACGTTTGGTTTAGATTTGACAGCCATAATCAGCAATTGTGTACATTTGAGCTGAATGTGTCAAAATCTTAAAAATTAACAGGTGCCCAAGCAATTTCATGCTAGAATCATCATCCGGATGCCAAAATAAACTAAATACAGCAAAAGATTTGAGTGCACAACGTTTGGTTTAGGTTTGACAGCCATAATCACCTTTTTATTGCTTTAAATGCGTTTTTAGCGCATGATTGTACATTTGAGCTGAATGTGTCAAAATCTTAAAAATTAACAGGTGCCCAAGCAATTTCATGCTAGAATCATCATCCGGATGCCAAAATAAACTAAATACAGCAAAAGATTTGAGTGCACAACGTTTGGTTTAGATTTGACAGCCATAATCAGCAATTGTGTACATTTGAGCTGAATGTGTCAAAATCTTAAAAATTAACAGGTGCCCAAGCAATTTCATGCTAGAATCATCATCCGGATGCCAAAATAAACTAAATACAGCAAAAGATTTGAGTGCACAACGTTTGGTTTAGGTTTGACAGCCATAATCACCTTTTTATTGCTTTAAATGCGTTTTTAGCGCATGATTGTACATTTGAGCTGAATGTGTCAAAATCTTAAAAATTAACAGGTGCCCAAGCAATTTCATGCTAGAATCATCATCCGGATGCCAAAATAAACTAAATACAGCAAAAGATTTGAGTGCACAACGTTTGGTTTAGGTTTGACAGCCATAATCACCTTTTTATTGCTTTAAATGCGTTTTTAGCGCATGATTGTACATTTGAGCTGAATGTGTCAAAATCTTAAAAATTAACAGGTGCCCAAGCAATTTCATGCTAGAATCATCATCCGGATGCCAAAATAAACTAAATACAGCAAAAGATTTGAGTGCACAACGTTTGGTTTAGATTTGACAGCCATAATCAGCAATTGTGTACATTTGAGCTGAATGTGTCAAAATCTTAAAAATTAACAGGTGCCCAAGCAATTTCATGCTAGAATCATCATCCGGATGCCAAAATAAACTAAATACAGCAAAAGATTTGAGTGCACAACGTTTGGTTTAGGTTTGACAGCCATAATCACCTTTTTATTGCTTTAAATGCGTTTTTAGCGCATGATTGTACATTTGAGCTGAATGTGTCAAAATCTTAAAAATTAACAGGTGCCCAAGCAATTTCATGCTAGAATCATCATCCGGATGCCAAAATAAACTAAATACAGCAAAAGATTTGAGTGCACAACGTTTGGTTTAGGTTTGACAGCCATAATCACCTTTTTATTGCTTTAAATGCGTTTTTAGCGCATGATTGTACATTTGAGCTGAATGTGTCAAAATCTTAAAAATTAACAGGTGCCCAAGCAATTTCATGCTAGAATCATCATCCGGATGCCAAAATAAACTAAATACAGCAAAAGATTTGAGTGCACAACGTTTGGTTTAGATTTGACAGCCATAATCAGCAATTGTGTACATTTGAGCTGAATGTGTCAAAATCTTAAAAATTAACAGGTGCCCAAGCAATTTCATGCTAGAATCATCATCCGGATGCCAAAATAAACTAAATACAGCAAAAGATTTGAGTGCACAACGTTTGGTTTAGGTTTGACAGCCATAATCACCTTTTTATTGCTTTAAATGCGTTTTTAGCGCATGATTGTACATTTGAGCTGAATGTGTCAAAATCTTAAAAATTAACAGGTGCCCAAGCAATTTCATGCTAGAATCATCATCCGGATGCCAAAATAAACTAAATACAGCAAAAAATTTGAGTGCACAACGTTTGGTTTAGATTTGACAGCCATAATCAGCAATTGTGTACATTTGAGCTGAATGTGTCAAAATCTTAAAAATTAACAGGTGCCCAAGCAATTTCATGCTAGAATCATCATCCGGATGCCAAAATAAACTAAATACAGCAAAAGATTTGAGTGCACAACGTTTGGTTTAGGTTTGACAGCCATAATCACCTTTTTATTGCTTTAAATGCGTTTTTAGCGCATGATTGTACATTTGAGCTGAATGTGTCAAAATCTTAAAAATTAACAGGTGCCCAAGCAATTTCATGCTAGAATCATCATCCGGATGCCAAAATAAACTAAATACAGCAAAAGATTTGAGTGCACAACGTTTGGTTTAGATTTGACAGCCATAATCAGCAATTGTGTACATTTGAGCTGAATGTGTCAAAATCTTAAAAATTAACAGGTGCCCAAGCAATTTCATGCTAGAATCATCATCCGGATGCCAAAATAAACTAAATACAGCAAAAGATTTGAGTGCACAACGTTTGGTTTAGGTTTGACAGCCATAATCACCTTTTTATTGCTTTAAATGCGTTTTTAGCGCATGATTGTACATTTGAGCTGAATGTGTCAAAATCTTAAAAATTAACAGGTGCCCAAGCAATTTCATGCTAGAATCATCATCCGGATGCCAAAATAAACTAAATACAGCAAAAGATTTGAGTGCACAACGTTTGGTTTAGGTTTGACAGCCATAATCACCTTTTTATTGCTTTAAATGCGTTTTTAGCGCATGATTGTACATTTGAGCTGAATGTGTCAAAATCTTAAAAATTAACAGGTGCCCAAGCAATTTCATGCTAGAATCATCATCCGGATGCCAAAATAAACTAAATAGAGCAAAAGATTTGAGTGCACAACGTTTGGTTTAGATTTGACAGCCATAATCAGCAATTGTGTACATTTGAGCTGAACGTGTCAAAATCTTAAAAATTAACAGGTGCCCAAGCAATTTCATGCTAGAATCATCATCCGGATGCCAAAATAAACTAAATACAGCAAAAGATTTGAGTGCACAACGTTTGGTTTCGGTTTGACAGCCATAATCACCTTTTTATTGCTTTAAATGCGTTTTTAGCGCATGATTGTACATTTGAGCTGAATGTGTCAAAATCTTAAAAATTAACAGGTGCCCAAGCAATTTCATGCTAGAATCATCATCCGGATGCCAAAATAAACTAAATACAGCAAAAGATTTGAGTGCACAACGTTTGGTTTAGATTTGACAGCCATAATCAGCAATTGTGTACATTTGAGCTGAATGTGTCAAAATCTTAAAAATTAACAGGTGCCCAAGCAATTTCATGCTAGAATCATCATCCGGATGCCAAAATAAACTAAATACAGCAAAAGATTTGAGTGCACAACGTTTGGTTTAGGTTTGACAGCCATAATCACCTTTTTATTGCTTTAAATGCGTTTTTAGCGCATGATTGTACATTTGAGCTGAATGTGTCAAAATCTTAAAAATTAACAGGTGCCCAAGCAATTTCATGCTAGAATCATCATCCGGATGCCAAAATAAACTAAATACAGCAAAAGATTTGAGTGCACAACGTTTGGTTTAGATTTGACAGCCATAATCAGCAATTGTGTACATTTGAGCTGAATGTGTCAAAATCTTAAAAATTAACAGGTGCCCAAGCAATTTCATGCTAGAATCATCATCCGGATGCCAAAATAAACTAAATACAGCAAAAGATTTGAGTGCACAACGTTTGGTTTAGGTTTGACAGCCATAATCACCTTTTTATTGCTTTAAATGCGTTTTTAGCGCATGATTGTACATTTGAGCTGAATGTGTCAAAATCTTAAAAATTAACAGGTGCCCAAGCAATTTCATGCTAGAATCATCATCCGGATGCCAAAATAAACTAAATACAGCAAAAGATTTGAGTGCACAACGTTTGGTTTAGGTTTGACAGCCATAATCACCTTTTTATTGCTTTAAATGCGTTTTTAGCGCATGATTGTACATTTGAGCTGAATGTGTCAAAATCTTAAAAATTAACAGGTGCCCAAGCAATTTCATGCTAGAATCATCATCCGGATGCCAAAATAAACTAAATACAGCAAAAGATTTGAGTGCACAACGTTTGGTTTAGATTTGACAGCCATAATCAGCAATTGTGTACATTTGAGCTGAATGTGTCAAAATCTTAAAAATTAACAGGTGCCCAAGCAATTTCATGCTAGAATCATCATCCGGATGCCAAAATAAACTAAATACAGCAAAAGATTTGAGTGCACAACGTTTGGTTTAGGTTTGACAGCCATAATCACCTTTTTATTGCTTTAAATGCGTTTTTAGCGCATGATTGTACATTTGAGCTGAATGTGTCAAAATCTTAAAAATTAACAGGTGCCCAAGCAATTTCATGCTAGAATCATCATCCGGATGCCAAAATAAACTAAATACAGCAAAAGATTTGAGTGCACAACGTTTGGTTTAGGTTTGACAGCCATAATCACCTTTTTATTGCTTTAAATGCGTTTTTAGCGCATGATTGTACATTTGAGCTGAATGTGTCAAAATCTTAAAAATTAACAGGTGCCCAAGCAATTTCATGCTAGAATCATCATCCGGATGCCAAAATAAACTAAATAGAGCAAAAGATTTGAGTGCACAACGTTTGGTTTAGATTTGACAGCCATAATCAGCAATTGTGTACATTTGAGCTGAACGTGTCAAAATCTTAAAAATTAACAGGTGCCCAAGCAATTTCATGCTAGAATCATCATCCGGATGCCAAAATAAACTAAATACAGCAAAAGATTTGAGTGCACAACGTTTGGTTTCGGTTTGACAGCCATAATCACCTTTTTATTGCTTTAAATGCGTTTTTAGCGCATGATTGTACATTTGAGCTGAATGTGTCAAAATCTTAAAAATTAACAGGTGCCCAAGCAATTTCATGCTAGAATCATCATCCGGATGCCAAAATAAACTAAATACAGCAAAAGATTTGAGTGCACAACGTTTGGTTTAGATTTGACAGCCATAATCAGCAATTGTGTACATTTGAGCTGAATGTGTCAAAATCTTAAAAATTAACAGGTGCCCAAGCAATTTCATGCTAGAATCATCATCCGGATGCCAAAATAAACTAAATACAGCAAAAGATTTGAGTGCACAACGTTTGGTTTAGGTTTGACAGCCATAATCACCTTTTTATTGCTTTAAATGCGTTTTTAGCGCATGATTGTACATTTGAGCTGAATGTGTCAAAATCTTAAAAATTAACAGGTGCCCAAGCAATTTCATGCTAGAATCATCATCCGGATGCCAAAATAAACTAAATACAGCAAAAGATTTGAGTGCACAACGTTTGGTTTAGATTTGACAGCCATAATCAGCAATTGTGTACATTTGAGCTGAATGTGTCAAAATCTTAAAAATTAACAGGTGCCCAAGCAATTTCATGCTAGAATCATCATCCGGATGCCAAAATAAACTAAATACAGCAAAAGATTTGAGTGCACAACGTTTGGTTTAGGTTTGACAGCCATAATCACCTTTTTATTGCTTTAAATGCGTTTTTAGCGCATGATTGTACATTTGAGCTGAATGTGTCAAAATCTTAAAAATTAACAGGTGCCCAAGCAATTTCATGCTAGAATCATCATCCGGATGCCAAAATAAACTAAATACAGCAAAAGATTTGAGTGCACAACGTTTGGTTTAGATTTGACAGCCATAATCAGCAATTGTGTACATTTGAGCTGAATGTGTCAAAATCTTAAAAATTAACAGGTGCCCAAGCAATTTCATGCTAGAATCATCATCCGGATGCCAAAATAAACTAAATACAGCAAAAGATTTGAGTGCACAACGTTTGGTTTAGGTTTGACAGCCATAATCACCTTTTTATTGCTTTAAATGCGTTTTTAGCGCATGATTGTACATTTGAGCTGAATGTGTCAAAATCTTAAAAATTAACAGGTGCCCAAGCAATTTCATGCTAGAATCATCATCCGGATGCCAAAATAAACTAAATACAGCAAAAGATTTGAGTGCACAACGTTTGGTTTAGATTTGACAGCCATAATCAGCAATTGTGTACATTTGAGCTGAATGTGTCAAAATCTTAAAAATTAACAGGTGCCCAAGCAATTTCATGCTAGAATCATCATCCGGATGCCAAAATAAACTAAATACAGCAAAAGATTTGAGTGCACAACGTTTGGTTTAGGTTTGACAGCCATAATCACCTTTTTATTGCTTTAAATGCGTTTTTAGCGCATGATTGTACATTTGAGCTGAATGTGTCAAAATCTTAAAAATTAACAGGTGCCCAAGCAATTTCATGCTAGAATCATCATCCGGATGCCAAAATAAACTAAATAGAGCAAAAGATTTGAGTGCACAACGTTTGGTTTAGATTTGACAGCCATAATCAGCAATTGTGTACATTTGAGCTGAACGTGTCAAAATCTTAAAAATTAACAGGTGCCCAAGCAATTTCATGCTAGAATCATCATCCGGATGCCAAAATAAACTAAATACAGCAAAAGATTTGAGTGCACAACGTTTGGTTTAGGTTTGACAGCCATAATCACCTTTTTATTGCTTTAAATGCGTTTTTAGCGCATGATTGTACATTTGAGCTGAATGTGTCAAAATCTTAAAAATTAACAGGTGCCCAAGCAATTTCATGCTAGAATCATCATCCGGATGCCAAAATAAACTAAATACAGCAAAAGATTTGAGTGCACAACGTTTGGTTTAGATTTGACAGCCATAATCAGCAATTGTGTACATTTGAGCTGAATGTGTCAAAATCTTAAAAATTAACAGGTGCCCAAGCAATTTCATGCTAGAATCATCATCCGGATGCCAAAATAAACTAAATACAGCAAAAGATTTGAGTGCACAACGTTTGGTTTAGGTTTGACAGCCATAATCACCTTTTTATTGCTTTAAATGCGTTTTTAGCGCATGATTGTACATTTGAGCTGAATGTGTCAAAATCTTAAAAATTAACAGGTGCCCAAGCAATTTCATGCTAGAATCATCATCCGGATGCCAAAATAAACTAAATACAGCAAAAGATTTGAGTGCACAACGTTTGGTTTAGATTTGACAGCCATAATCAGCAATTGTGTACATTTGAGCTGAATGTGTCAAAATCTTAAAAATTAACAGGTGCCCAAGCAATTTCATGCTAGAATCATCATCCGGATGCCAAAATAAACTAAATACAGCAAAAGATTTGAGTGCACAACGTTTGGTTTAGGTTTGACAGCCATAATCACCTTTTTATTGCTTTAAATGCGTTTTTAGCGCATGATTGTACATTTGAGCTGAATGTGTCAAAATCTTAAAAATTAACAGGTGCCCAAGCAATTTCATGCTAGAATCATCATCCGGATGCCAAAATAAACTAAATACAGCAAAAGATTTGAGTGCACAACGTTTGGTTTAGATTTGACAGCCATAATCAGCAATTGTGTACATTTGAGCTGAATGTGTCAAAATCTTAAAAATTAACAGGTGCCCAAGCAATTTCATGCTAGAATCATCATCCGGATGCCAAAATAAACTAAATACAGCAAAAGATTTGAGTGCACAACGTTTGGTTTAGGTTTGACAGCCATAATCACCTTTTTATTGCTTTAAATGCGTTTTTAGCGCATGATTGTACATTTGAGCTGAATGTGTCAAAATCTTAAAAATTAACAGGTGCCCAAGCAATTTCATGCTAGAATCATCATCCGGATGCCAAAATAAACTAAATACAGCAAAAGATTTGAGTGCACAACGTTTGGTTTAGATTTGACAGCCATAATCAGCAATTGTGTACATTTGAGCTGAATGTGTCAAAATCTTAAAAATTAACAGGTGCCCAAGCAATTTCATGCTAGAATCATCATCCGGATGCCAAAATAAACTAAATACAGCAAAAGATTTGAGTGCACAACGTTTGGTTTAGGTTTGACAGCCATAATCACCTTTTTATTGCTTTAAATGCGTTTTTAGCGCATGATTGTACATTTGAGCTGAATGTGTCAAAATCTTAAAAATTAACAGGTGCCCAAGCAATTTCATGCTAGAATCATCATCCGGATGCCAAAATAAACTAAATACAGCAAAAGATTTGAGTGCACAACGTTTGGTTTAGATTTGACAGCCATAATCAGCAATTGTGTACATTTGAGCTGAATGTGTCAAAATCTTAAAAATTAACAGGTGCCCAAGCAATTTCATGCTAGAATCATCATCCGGATGCCAAAATAAACTAAATACAGCAAAAGATTTGAGTGCACAACGTTTGGTTTAGGTTTGACAGCCATAATCACCTTTTTATTGCTTTAAATGCGTTTTTAGCGCATGATTGTACATTTGAGCTGAATGTGTCAAAATCTTAAAAATTAACAGGTGCCCAAGCAATTTCATGCTAGAATCATCATCCGGATGCCAAAATAAACTAAATACAGCAAAAGATTTGAGTGCACAACGTTTGGTTTAGATTTGACAGCCATAATCAGCAATTGTGTACATTTGAGCTGAATGTGTCAAAATCTTAAAAATTAACAGGTGCCCAAGCAATTTCATGCTAGAATCATCATCCGGATGCCAAAATAAACTAAATACAGCAAAAGATTTGAGTGCACAACGTTTGGTTTAGGTTTGACAGCCATAATCACCTTTTTATTGCTTTAAATGCGTTTTTAGCGCATGATTGTACATTTGAGCTGAATGTGTCAAAATCTTAAAAATTAACAGGTGCCCAAGCAATTTCATGCTAGAATCATCATCCGGATGCCAAAATAAACTAAATACAGCAAAAGATTTGAGTGCACAACGTTTGGTTTAGGTTTGACAGCCATAATCACCTTTTTATTGCTTTAAATGCGTTTTTAGCGCATGATTGTACATTTGAGCTGAATGTGTCAAAATCTTAAAAATTAACAGGTGCCCAAGCAATTTCATGCTAGAATCATCATCCGGATGCCAAAATAAACTAAATACAGCAAAAGATTTGAGTGCACAACGTTTGGTTTAGATTTGACAGCCATAATCAGCAATTGTGTACATTTGAGCTGAATGTGTCAAAATCTTAAAAATTAACAGGTGCCCAAGCAATTTCATGCTAGAATCATCATCCGGATGCCAAAATAAACTAAATACAGCAAAAGATTTGAGTGCACAACGTTTGGTTTAGGTTTGACAGCCATAATCACCTTTTTATTGCTTTAAATGCGTTTTTAGCGCATGATTGTACATTTGAGCTGAATGTGTCAAAATCTTAAAAATTAACAGGTGCCCAAGCAATTTCATGCTAGAATCATCATCCGGATGCCAAAATAAACTAAATACAGCAAAAGATTTGAGTGCACAACGTTTGGTTTAGGTTTGACAGCCATAATCACCTTTTTATTGCTTTAAATGCGTTTTTAGCGCATGATTGTACATTTGAGCTGAATGTGTCAAAATCTTAAAAATTAACAGGTGCCCAAGCAATTTCATGCTAGAATCATCATCCGGATGCCAAAATAAACTAAATACAGCAAAAGATTTGAGTGCACAACGTTTGGTTTAGATTTGACAGCCATAATCAGCAATTGTGTACATTTGAGCTGAATGTGTCAAAATCTTAAAAATTAACAGGTGCCCAAGCAATTTCATGCTAGAATCATCATCCGGATGCCAAAATAAACTAAATACAGCAAAAGATTTGAGTGCACAACGTTTGGTTTAGGTTTGACAGCCATAATCACCTTTTTATTGCTTTAAATGCGTTTTTAGCGCATGATTGTACATTTGAGCTGAATGTGTCAAAATCTTAAAAATTAACAGGTGCCCAAGCAATTTCATGCTAGAATCATCATCCGGATGCCAAAATAAACTAAATACAGCAAAAGATTTGAGTGCACAACGTTTGGTTTAGGTTTGACAGCCATAATCACCTTTTTATTGCTTTAAATGCGTTTTTAGCGCATGATTGTACATTTGAGCTGAATGTGTCAAAATCTTAAAAATTAACAGGTGCCCAAGCAATTTCATGCTAGAATCATCATCCGGATGCCAAAATAAACTAAATACAGCAAAAGATTTGAGTGCACAACGTTTGGTTTAGATTTGACAGCCATAATCAGCAATTGTGTACATTTGAGCTGAATGTGTCAAAATCTTAAAAATTAACAGGTGCCCAAGCAATTTCATGCTAGAATCATCATCCGGATGCCAAAATAAACTAAATACAGCAAAAGATTTGAGTGCACAACGTTTGGTTTAGGTTTGACAGCCATAATCACCTTTTTATTGCTTTAAATGCGTTTTTAGCGCATGATTGTACATTTGAGCTGAATGTGTCAAAATCTTAAAAATTAACAGGTGCCCAAGCAATTTCATGCTAGAATCATCATCCGGATGCCAAAATAAACTAAATACAGCAAAAGATTTGAGTGCACAACGTTTGGTTTAGATTTGACAGCCATAATCAGCAATTGTGTACATTTGAGCTGAATGTGTCAAAATCTTAAAAATTAACAGGTGCCCAAGCAATTTCATGCTAGAATCATCATCCGGATGCCAAAATAAACTAAATACAGCAAAAGATTTGAGTGCACAACGTTTGGTTTAGGTTTGACAGCCATAATCACCTTTTTATTGCTTTAAATGCGTTTTTAGCGCATGATTGTACATTTGAGCTGAATGTGTCAAAATCTTAAAAATTAACAGGTGCCCAAGCAATTTCATGCTAGAATCATCATCCGGATGCCAAAATAAACTAAATAGAGCAAAAGATTTGAGTGCACAACGTTTGGTTTAGATTTGACAGCCATAATCAGCAATTGTGTACATTTGAGCTGAATGTGTCAAAATCTTAAAAATTAACAGGTGCCCAAGCAATTTCATGCTAGAATCATCATCCGGATGCCAAAATAAACTAAATACAGCAAAAGATTTGAGTGCACAACGTTTGGTTTAGGTTTGACAGCCATAATCACCTTTTTATTGCTTTAAATGCGTTTTTAGCGCATGATTGTACATTTGAGCTGAATGTGTCAAAATCTTAAAAATTAACAGGTGCCCAAGCAATTTCATGCTAGAATCATCATCCGGATGCCAAAATAAACTAAATACAGCAAAAGATTTGAGTGCACAACGTTTGGTTTAGATTTGACAGCCATAATCAGCAATTGTGTACATTTGAGCTGAATGTGTCAAAATCTTAAAAATTAACAGGTGCCCAAGCAATTTCATGCTAGAATCATCATCCGGATGCCAAAATAAACTAAATACAGCAAAAGATTTGAGTGCACAACGTTTGGTTTAGGTTTGACAGCCATAATCACCTTTTTATTGCTTTAAATGCGTTTTTAGCGCATGATTGTACATTTGAGCTGAATGTGTCAAAATCTTAAAAATTAACAGGTGCCCAAGCAATTTCATGCTAGAATCATCATCCGGATGCCAAAATAAACTAAATACAGCAAAAGATTTGAGTGCACAACGTTTGGTTTAGATTTGACAGCCATAATCAGCAATTGTGTACATTTGAGCTGAATGTGTCAAAATCTTAAAAATTAACAGGTGCCCAAGCAATTTCATGCTAGAATCATCATCCGGATGCCAAAATAAACTAAATACAGCAAAAGATTTGAGTGCACAACGTTTGGTTTAGGTTTGACAGCCATAATCACCTTTTTATTGCTTTAAATGCGTTTTTAGCGCATGATTGTACATTTGAGCTGAATGTGTCAAAATCTTAAAAATTAACAGGTGCCCAAGCAATTTCATGCTAGAATCATCATCCGGATGCCAAAATAAACTAAATACAGCAAAAGATTTGAGTGCACAACGTTTGGTTTAGGTTTGACAGCCATAATCACCTTTTTATTGCTTTAAATGCGTTTTTAGCGCATGATTGTACATTTGAGCTGAATGTGTCAAAATCTTAAAAATTAACAGGTGCCCAAGCAATTTCATGCTAGAATCATCATCCGGATGCCAAAATAAACTAAATACAGCAAAAGATTTGAGTGCACAACGTTTGGTTTAGATTTGACAGCCATAATCAGCAATTGTGTACATTTGAGCTGAATGTGTCAAAATCTTAAAAATTAACAGGTGCCCAAGCAATTTCATGCTAGAATCATCATCCGGATGCCAAAATAAACTAAATACAGCAAAAGATTTGAGTGCACAACGTTTGGTTTAGGTTTGACAGCCATAATCACCTTTTTATTGCTTTAAATGCGTTTTTAGCGCATGATTGTACATTTGAGCTGAATGTGTCAAAATCTTAAAAATTAACAGGTGCCCAAGCAATTTCATGCTAGAATCATCATCCGGATGCCAAAATAAACTAAATACAGCAAAAGATTTGAGTGCACAACGTTTGGTTTAGATTTGACAGCCATAATCAGCAATTGTGTACATTTGAGCTGAATGTGTCAAAATCTTAAAAATTAACAGGTGCCCAAGCAATTTCATGCTAGAATCATCATCCGGATGCCAAAATAAACTAAATACAGCAAAAGATTTGAGTGCACAACGTTTGGTTTAGGTTTGACAGCCATAATCACCTTTTTATTGCTTTAAATGCGTTTTTAGCGCATGATTGTACATTTGAGCTGAATGTGTCAAAATCTTAAAAATTAACAGGTGCCCAAGCAATTTCATGCTAGAATCATCATCCGGATGCCAAAATAAACTAAATACAGCAAAAGATTTGAGTGCACAACGTTTGGTTTAGATTTGACAGCCATAATCAGCAATTGTGTACATTTGAGCTGAATGTGTCAAAATCTTAAAAATTAACAGGTGCCCAAGCAATTTCATGCTAGAATCATCATCCGGATGCCAAAATAAACTAAATACAGCAAAAGATTTGAGTGCACAACGTTTGGTTTAGGTTTGACAGCCATAATCACCTTTTTATTGCTTTAAATGCGTTTTTAGCGCATGATTGTACATTTGAGCTGAATGTGTCAAAATCTTAAAAATTAACAGGTGCCCAAGCAATTTCATGCTAGAATCATCATCCGGATGCCAAAATAAACTAAATACAGCAAAAGATTTGAGTGCACAACGTTTGGTTTAGATTTGACAGCCATAATCAGCAATTGTGTACATTTGAGCTGAATGTGTCAAAATCTTAAAAATTAACAGGTGCCCAAGCAATTTCATGCTAGAATCATCATCCGGATGCCAAAATAAACTAAATACAGCAAAAGATTTGAGTGCACAACGTTTGGTTTAGGTTTGACAGCCATAATCACCTTTTTATTGCTTTAAATGCGTTTTTAGCGCATGATTGTACATTTGAGCTGAATGTGTCAAAATCTTAAAAATTAACAGGTGCCCAAGCAATTTCATGCTAGAATCATCATCCGGATGCCAAAATAAACTAAATACAGCAAAAGATTTGAGTGCACAACGTTTGGTTTAGATTTGACAGCCATAATCAGCAATTCTGTACATTTGAGCTGAATGTGTCAAAATCTTAAAAATTAACAGGTGCCCAAGCAATTTCATGCTAGAATCATCATCCGGATGCCATTTAGATTTGACAGCCATAATCAGCAATTCTGTACATTTGAGCTGAATGTGTCAAAATCTTAAAAATTAACAGGTGCCCAAGCAATTTCATGCTAGAATCATCATCCGGATGCCAAAATAAACTAAATACAGCAAAAGATTTGAGTGCACAACGTTTGGTTTAGATTTGACAGCCATAATCAGCAATTGTGTACATTTGAGCTGAATGTGTCAAAATCTTAAAAATTAACAGGTGCCCAAGCAATTTCATGCTAGAATCATCATCCGGATGCCAAAATAAACTAAATAGAGCAAAAGATTTGAGTGCACAACGTTTGGTTTAGATTTGACAGCCATAATCAGCAATTGTGTACATTTGAGCTGAATGTGTCAAAATCTTAAAAATTAACAGGTGCCCAAGCAATTTCATGCTAGAATCATCATCCGGATGCCAAAATAAACTAAATACAGCAAAAGATTTGAGTGCACAACGTTTGGTTTAGGTTTGACAGCCATAATCACCTTTTTATTGCTTTAAATGCGTTTTTAGCGCATGATTGTACATTTGAGCTGAATGTGTCAAAATCTTAAAAATTAACAGGTGCCCAAGCAATTTCATGCTAGAATCATCATCCGGATGCCAAAATAAACTAAATACAGCAAAAGATTTGAGTGCACAACGTTTGGTTTAGATTTGACAGCCATAATCAGCAATTGTGTACATTTGAGCTGAATGTGTCAAAATCTTAAAAATTAACAGGTGCCCAAGCAATTTCATGCTAGAATCATCATCCGGATGCCAAAATAAACTAAATACAGCAAAAGATTTGAGTGCACAACGTTTGGTTTAGGTTTGACAGCCATAATCACCTTTTTATTGCTTTAAATGCGTTTTTAGCGCATGATTGTACATTTGAGCTGAATGTGTCAAAATCTTAAAAATTAACAGGTGCCCAAGCAATTTCATGCTAGAATCATCATCCGGATGCCAAAATAAACTAAATACAGCAAAAGATTTGAGTGCACAACGTTTGGTTTAGATTTGACAGCCATAATCAGCAATTGTGTACATTTGAGCTGAATGTGTCAAAATCTTAAAAATTAACAGGTGCCCAAGCAATTTCATGCTAGAATCATCATCCGGATGCCAAAATAAACTAAATACAGCAAAAGATTTGAGTGCACAACGTTTGGTTTAGGTTTGACAGCCATAATCACCTTTTTATTGCTTTAAATGCGTTTTTAGCGCATGATTGTACATTTGAGCTGAATGTGTCAAAATCTTAAAAATTAACAGGTGCCCAAGCAATTTCATGCTAGAATCATCATCCGGATGCCAAAATAAACTAAATACAGCAAAAGATTTGAGTGCACAACGTTTGGTTTAGGTTTGACAGCCATAATCACCTTTTTATTGCTTTAAATGCGTTTTTAGCGCATGATTGTACATTTGAGCTGAATGTGTCAAAATCTTAAAAATTAACAGGTGCCCAAGCAATTTCATGCTAGAATCATCATCCGGATGCCAAAATAAACTAAATACAGCAAAAGATTTGAGTGCACAACGTTTGGTTTAGATTTGACAGCCATAATCAGCAATTGTGTACATTTGAGCTGAATGTGTCAAAATCTTAAAAATTAACAGGTGCCCAAGCAATTTCATGCTAGAATCATCATCCGGATGCCAAAATAAACTAAATACAGCAAAAGATTTGAGTGCACAACGTTTGGTTTAGGTTTGACAGCCATAATCACCTTTTTATTGCTTTAAATGCGTTTTTAGCGCATGATTGTACATTTGAGCTGAATGTGTCAAAATCTTAAAAATTAACAGGTGCCCAAGCAATTTCATGCTAGAATCATCATCCGGATGCCAAAATAAACTAAATACAGCAAAAGATTTGAGTGCACAACGTTTGGTTTAGATTTGACAGCCATAATCAGCAATTGTGTACATTTGAGCTGAATGTGTCAAAATCTTAAAAATTAACAGGTGCCCAAGCAATTTCATGCTAGAATCATCATCCGGATGCCAAAATAAACTAAATACAGCAAAAGATTTGAGTGCACAACGTTTGGTTTAGGTTTGACAGCCATAATCACCTTTTTATTGCTTTAAATGCGTTTTTAGCGCATGATTGTACATTTGAGCTGAATGTGTCAAAATCTTAAAAATTAACAGGTGCCCAAGCAATTTCATGCTAGAATCATCATCCGGATGCCAAAATAAACTAAATACAGCAAAAGATTTGAGTGCACAACGTTTGGTTTAGATTTGACAGCCATAATCAGCAATTCTGTACATTTGAGCTGAATGTGTCAAAATCTTAAAAATTAACAGGTGCCCAAGCAATTTCATGCTAGAATCATCATCCGGATGCCATTTAGATTTGACAGCCATAATCAGCAATTCTGTACATTTGAGCTGAATGTGTCAAAATCTTAAAAATTAACAGGTGCCCAAGCAATTTCATGCTAGAATCATCATCCGGATGCCAAAATAAACTAAATACAGCAAAAGATTTGAGTGCACAACGTTTGGTTTAGATTTGACAGCCATAATCAGCAATTGTGTACATTTGAGCTGAATGTGTCAAAATCTTAAAAATTAACAGGTGCCCAAGCAATTTCATGCTAGAATCATCATCCGGATGCCAAAATAAACTAAATACAGCAAAAGATTTGAGTGCACAACGTTTGGTTTAGGTTTGACAGCCATAATCACCTTTTTATTGCTTTAAATGCGTTTTTAGCGCATGATTGTACATTTGAGCTGAATGTGTCAAAATCTTAAAAATTAACAGGTGCCCAAGCAATTTCATGCTAGAATCATCATCCGGATGCCAAAATAAACTAAATACAGCAAAAGATTTGAGTGCACAACGTTTGGTTTAGATTTGACAGCCATAATCAGCAATTGTGTACATTTGAGCTGAATGTGTCAAAATCTTAAAAATTAACAGGTGCCCAAGCAATTTCATGCTAGAATCATCATCCGGATGCCAAAATAAACTAAATACAGCAAAAGATTTGAGTGCACAACGTTTGGTTTAGGTTTGACAGCCATAATCACCTTTTTATTGCTTTAAATGCGTTTTTAGCGCATGATTGTACATTTGAGCTGAATGTGTCAAAATCTTAAAAATTAACAGGTGCCCAAGCAATTTCATGCTAGAATCATCATCCGGATGCCAAAATAAACTAAATACAGCAAAAGATTTGAGTGCACAACGTTTGGTTTAGGTTTGACAGCCATAATCACCTTTTTATTGCTTTAAATGCGTTTTTAGCGCATGATTGTACATTTGAGCTGAATGTGTCAAAATCTTAAAAATTAACAGGTGCCCAAGCAATTTCATGCTAGAATCATCATCCGGATGCCAAAATAAACTAAATACAGCAAAAGATTTGAGTGCACAACGTTTGGTTTAGATTTGACAGCCATAATCAGCAATTGTGTACATTTGAGCTGAATGTGTCAAAATCTTAAAAATTAACAGGTGCCCAAGCAATTTCATGCTAGAATCATCATCCGGATGCCAAAATAAACTAAATACAGCAAAAGATTTGAGTGCACAACGTTTGGTTTAGGTTTGACAGCCATAATCACCTTTTTATTGCTTTAAATGCGTTTTTAGCGCATGATTGTACATTTGAGCTGAATGTGTCAAAATCTTAAAAATTAACAGGTGCCCAAGCAATTTCATGCTAGAATCATCATCCGGATGCCAAAATAAACTAAATACAGCAAAAGATTTGAGTGCACAACGTTTGGTTTAGATTTGACAGCCATAATCAGCAATTGTGTACATTTGAGCTGAATGTGTCAAAATCTTAAAAATTAACAGGTGCCCAAGCAATTTCATGCTAGAATCATCATCCGGATGCCAAAATAAACTAAATACAGCAAAAGATTTGAGTGCACAACGTTTGGTTTAGGTTTGACAGCCATAATCACCTTTTTATTGCTTTAAATGCGTTTTTAGCGCATGATTGTACATTTGAGCTGAATGTGTCAAAATCTTAAAAATTAACAGGTGCCCAAGCAATTTCATGCTAGAATCATCATCCGGATGCCAAAATAAACTAAATACAGCAAAAGATTTGAGTGCACAACGTTTGGTTTAGATTTGACAGCCATAATCAGCAATTCTGTACATTTGAGCTGAATGTGTCAAAATCTTAAAAATTAACAGGTGCCCAAGCAATTTCATGCTAGAATCATCATCCGGATGCCATTTAGATTTGACAGCCATAATCAGCAATTCTGTACATTTGAGCTGAATGTGTCAAAATCTTAAAAATTAACAGGTGCCCAAGCAATTTCATGCTAGAATCATCATCCGGATGCCAAAATAAACTAAATACAGCAAAAGATTTGAGTGCACAACGTTTGGTTTAGATTTGACAGCCATAATCAGCAATTGTGTACATTTGAGCTGAATGTGTCAAAATCTTAAAAATTAACAGGTGCCCAAGCAATTTCATGCTAGAATCATCATCCGGATGCCAAAATAAACTAAATACAGCAAAAGATTTGAGTGCACAACGTTTGGTTTAGGTTTGACAGCCATAATCACCTTTTTATTGCTTTAAATGCGTTTTTAGCGCATGATTGTACATTTGAGCTGAATGTGTCAAAATCTTAAAAATTAACAGGTGCCCAAGCAATTTCATGCTAGAATCATCATCCGGATGCCAAAATAAACTAAATACAGCAAAAGATTTGAGTGCACAACGTTTGGTTTAGATTTGACAGCCATAATCAGCAATTGTGTACATTTGAGCTGAATGTGTCAAAATCTTAAAAATTAACAGGTGCCCAAGCAATTTCATGCTAGAATCATCATCCGGATGCCAAAATAAACTAAATACAGCAAAAGATTTGAGTGCACAACGTTTGGTTTAGGTTTGACAGCCATAATCACCTTTTTATTGCTTTAAATGCGTTTTTAGCGCATGATTGTACATTTGAGCTGAATGTGTCAAAATCTTAAAAATTAACAGGTGCCCAAGCAATTTCATGCTAGAATCATCATCCGGATGCCAAAATAAACTAAATACAGCAAAAGATTTGAGTGCACAACGTTTGGTTTAGGTTTGACAGCCATAATCACCTTTTTATTGCTTTAAATGCGTTTTTAGCGCATGATTGTACATTTGAGCTGAATGTGTCAAAATCTTAAAAATTAACAGGTGCCCAAGCAATTTCATGCTAGAATCATCATCCGGATGCCAAAATAAACTAAATACAGCAAAAGATTTGAGTGCACAACGTTTGGTTTAGATTTGACAGCCATAATCAGCAATTGTGTACATTTGAGCTGAATGTGTCAAAATCTTAAAAATTAACAGGTGCCCAAGCAATTTCATGCTAGAATCATCATCCGGATGCCAAAATAAACTAAATACAGCAAAAGATTTGAGTGCACAACGTTTGGTTTAGGTTTGACAGCCATAATCACCTTTTTATTGCTTTAAATGCGTTTTTAGCGCATGATTGTACATTTGAGCTGAATGTGTCAAAATCTTAAAAATTAACAGGTGCCCAAGCAATTTCATGCTAGAATCATCATCCGGATGCCAAAATAAACTAAATACAGCAAAAGATTTGAGTGCACAACGTTTGGTTTAGATTTGACAGCCATAATCAGCAATTGTGTACATTTGAGCTGAATGTGTCAAAATCTTAAAAATTAACAGGTGCCCAAGCAATTTCATGCTAGAATCATCATCCGGATGCCAAAATAAACTAAATACAGCAAAAGATTTGAGTGCACAACGTTTGGTTTAGGTTTGACAGCCATAATCACCTTTTTATTGCTTTAAATGCGTTTTTAGCGCATGATTGTACATTTGAGCTGAATGTGTCAAAATCTTAAAAATTAACAGGTGCCCAAGCAATTTCATGCTAGAATCATCATCCGGATGCCAAAATAAACTAAATACAGCAAAAGATTTGAGTGCACAACGTTTGGTTTAGATTTGACAGCCATAATCAGCAATTGTGTACATTTGAGCTGAATGTGTCAAAATCTTAAAAATTAACAGGTGCCCAAGCAATTTCATGCTAGAATCATCATCCGGATGCCAAAATAAACTAAATACAGCAAAAGATTTGAGTGCACAACGTTTGGTTTAGGTTTGACAGCCATAATCACCTTTTTATTGCTTTAAATGCGTTTTTAGCGCATGATTGTACATTTGAGCTGAATGTGTCAAAATCTTAAAAATTAACAGGTGCCCAAGCAATTTCATGCTAGAATCATCATCCGGATGCCAAAATAAACTAAATACAGCAAAAGATTTGAGTGCACAACGTTTGGTTTAGGTTTGACAGCCATAATCACCTTTTTATTGCTTTAAATGCGTT
>NW_027520540.1:0-32658 GCF_051991245.1 Festucalex cinctus
TTTAAGATTTTGACACATTCAGCTCAAATGTACAATCATGCGCTAAAAACGCATTTAAAGCAATAAAAAGGTGATTATGGCTGTCAAACCTAAACCAAACGTTGTGCACTCAAATCTTTTGCTGTATTTAGTTTATTTTGGCATCCGGATGATGATTCTAGCATGAAATTGCTTGGGCACCTGTTAATTTTTAAGATTTTGACACATTCAGCTCAAATGTACACAATTGCTGATTATGGCTGTCAAATCTAAACCAAACGTTGTGCACTCAAATCTTTTGCTGTATTTAGTTTATTTTGGCATCCGGATGATGATTCTAGCATGAAATTGCTTGGGCACCTGTTAATTTTTAAGATTTTGACACATTCAGCTCAAATGTACACAATTGCTGATTATGGCTGTCAAATCTAAACCAAACGTTGTGCACTCAAATCTTTTGCTGTATTTAGTTTATTTTGGCCTCCGGATGATGATTCTAGCATGAAATTGCTTGGGCACCTGTTAATTTTTAAGATTTTGACACATTCAGCTCAAATGTACAATCATGCGCTAAAAACGCATTTAAAGCAATAAAAAGGTGATTATGGCTGTCAAACCTAAACCAAACGTTGTGCACTCAAATCTTTTGCTGTATTTAGTTTATTTTGGCATCCGGATGATGATTCTAGCATGAAATTGCTTGGGCACCTGTTAATTTTTAAGATTTTGACACATTCAGCTCAAATGTACACAATTGCTGATTATGGCTGTCAAATCTAAACCAAACGTTGTGCACTCAAATCTTTTGCTGTATTTAGTTTATTTTGGCATCCGGATGATGATTCTAGCATGAAATTGCTTGGGCACCTGTTAATTTTTAAGATTTTGACACATTCAGCTCAAATGTACAATCATGCGCTAAAAACGCATTTAAAGCAATAAAAAGGTGATTATGGCTGTCAAACCTAAACCAAACGTTGTGCACTCAAATCTTTTGCTGTATTTAGTTTATTTTGGCATCCGGATGATGATTCTAGCATGAAATTGCTTGGGCACCTGTTAATTTTTAAGATTTTGACACATTCAGCTCAAATGTACACAATTGCTGATTATGGCTGTCAAATCTAAACCAAACGTTGTGCACTCAAATCTTTTGCTGTATTTAGTTTATTTTGGCATCCGGATGATGATTCTAGCATGAAATTGCTTGGGCACCTGTTAATTTTTAAGATTTTGACACATTCAGCTCAAATGTACAATCATGCGCTAAAAACGCATTTAAAGCAATAAAAAGGTGATTATGGCTGTCAAACCTAAACCAAACGTTGTGCACTCAAATCTTTTGCTGTATTTAGTTTATTTTGGCATCCGGATGATGATTCTAGCATGAAATTGCTTGGGCACCTGTTAATTTTTAAGATTTTGACACATTCAGCTCAAATGTACACAATTGCTGATTATGGCTGTCAAATCTAAACCAAACGTTGTGCACTCAAATCTTTTGCTGTATTTAGTTTATTTTGGCATCCGGATGATGATTCTAGCATGAAATTGCTTGGGCACCTGTTAATTTTTAAGATTTTGACACATTCAGCTCAAATGTACACAATTGCTGATTATGGCTGTCAAATCTAAACCAAACGTTGTGCACTCAAATCTTTTGCTGTATTTAGTTTATTTTGGCATCCGGATGATGATTCTAGCATGAAATTGCTTGGGCACCTGTTAATTTTTAAGATTTTGACACATTCAGCTCAAATGTACACAATTGCTGATTATGGCTGTCAAATCTAAACCAAACGTTGTGCACTCAAATCTTTTGCTGTATTTAGTTTATTTTGGCATCCGGATGATGATTCTAGCATGAAATTGCTTGGGCACCTGTTAATTTTTAAGATTTTGACACATTCAGCTCAAATGTACACAATTGCTGATTATGGCTGTCAAATCTAAACCAAACGTTGTGCACTCAAATCTTTTGCTGTATTTAGTTTATTTTGGCATCCGGATGATGATTCTAGCATGAAATTGCTTGGGCACCTGTTAATTTTTAAGATTTTGACACATTCAGCTCAAATGTACACAATTGCTGATTATGGCTGTCAAATCTAAACCAAACGTTGTGCACTCAAATCTTTTGCTGTATTTAGTTTATTTTGGCATCCGGATGATGATTCTAGCATGAAATTGCTTGGGCACCTGTTAATTTTTAAGATTTTGACACATTCAGCTCAAATGTACACAATTGCTGATTATGGCTGTCAAATCTAAACCAAACGTTGTGCACTCAAATCTTTTGCTGTATTTAGTTTATTTTGGCATCCGGATGATGATTCTAGCATGAAATTGCTTGGGCACCTGTTAATTTTTAAGATTTTGACACATTCAGCTCAAATGTACACAATTGCTGATTATGGCTGTCAAATCTAAACCAAACGTTGTGCACTCAAATCTTTTGCTGTATTTAGTTTATTTTGGCATCCGGATGATGATTCTAGCATGAAATTGCTTGGGCACCTGTTAATTTTTAAGATTTTGACACATTCAGCTCAAATGTACAATCATGCGCTAAAACGCATTTAAAGCAATAAAAAGGTGATTATGGCTGTCAAACCTAAACCAAACGTTGTGCACTCAAATCTTTTGCTGTATTTAGTTTATTTTGGCATCCGGATGATGATTCTAGCATGAAATTGCTTGGGCACCTGTTAATTTTTAAGATTTTGACACATTCAGCTCAAATGTACACAATTGCTGATTATGGCTGTCAAATCTAAACCAAACGTTGTGCACTCAAATCTTTTGCTGTATTTAGTTTATTTTGGCATCCGGATGATGATTCTAGCATGAAATTGCTTGGGCACCTGTTAATTTTTAAGATTTTGACACATTCAGCTCAAATGTACAATCATGCGCTAAAAACGCATTTAAAGCAATAAAAAGGTGATTATGGCTGTCAAACCTAAACCAAACGTTGTGCACTCAAATCTTTTGCTGTATTTAGTTTATTTTGGCATCCGGATGATGATTCTAGCATGAAATTGCTTGGGCACCTGTTAATTTTTAAGATTTTGACACATTCACCTCAAATGTACACAATTGCTGATTATGGCTGTCAAATCTAAACCAAACGTTGTGCACTCAAATCTTTTGCTGTATTTAGTTTATTTTGGCATCCGGATGATGATTCTAGCATGAAATTGCTTGGGCACCTGTTAATTTTTAAGATTTTGACACATTCAGCTCAAATGTACACAATTGCTGATTATGGCTGTCAAATCTAAACCAAACGTTGTGCACTCAAATCTTTTGCTGTATTTAGTTTATTTTGGCCTCCGGATGATGATTCTAGCATGAAATTGCTTGGGCACCTGTTAATTTTTAAGATTTTGACACATTCAGCTCAAATGTACAATCATGCGCTAAAAACGCATTTAAAGCAATAAAAAGGTGATTATGGCTGTCAAACCTAAACCAAACGTTGTGCACTCAAATCTTTTGCTGTATTTAGTTTATTTTGGCATCCGGATGATGATTCTAGCATGAAATTGCTTGGGCACCTGTTAATTTTTAAGATTTTGACACATTCAGCTCAAATGTACACAATTGCTGATTATGGCTGTCAAATCTAAACCAAACGTTGTGCACTCAAATCTTTTGCTGTATTTAGTTTATTTTGGCATCCGAATGATGATTCTAGCATGAAATTGCTTGGGCACCTGTTAATTTTTAAGATTTTGACACATTCAGCTCAAATGTACAATCATGCGCTAAAAACGCATTTAAAGCAATAAAAAGGTGATTATGGCTGTCAAACCTAAACCAAACGTTGTGCACTCAAATCTTTTGCTGTATTTAGTTTATTTTGGCATCCGGATGATGATTCTAGCATGAAATTGCTTGGGCACCTGTTAATTTTTAAGATTTTGACACATTCAGCTCAAATGTACACAATTGCTGATTATGGCTGTCAAATCTAAACCAAACGTTGTGCACTCAAATCTTTTGCTGTATTTAGTTTATTTTGGCATCCGGATGATGATTCTAGCATGAAATTGCTTGGGCACCTGTTAATTTTTAAGATTTTGACACATTCAGCTCAAATGTACAATCATGCGCTAAAAACGCATTTAAAGCAATAAAAAGGTGATTATGGCTGTCAAACCTAAACCAAACGTTGTGCACTCAAATCTTTTGCTGTATTTAGTTTATTTTGGCATCCGGATGATGATTCTAGCATGAAATTGCTTGGGCACCTGTTAATTTTTAAGATTTTGACACATTCAGCTCAAATGTACACAATTGCTGATTATGGCTGTCAAATCTAAACCAAACGTTGTGCACTCAAATCTTTTGCTGTATTTAGTTTATTTTGGCATCCGGATGATGATTCTAGCATGAAATTGCTTGGGCACCTGTTAATTTGTAAGATTTTGACACATTCAGCTCAAATGTACAATCATGCGCTAAAAACGCATTTAAAGCAATAAAAAGGTGATTATGGCTGTCAAACCTAAACCAAACGTTGTGCACTCAAATCTTTTGCTGTATTTAGTTTATTTTGGCATCCGGATGATGATTCTAGCATGAAATTGCTTGGGCACCTGTTAATTTTTAAGATTTTGACACATTCAGCTCAAATGTACACAATTGCTGATTATGGCTGTCAAATCTAAACCAAACGTTGTGCACTCAAATCTTTTGCTGTATTTAGTTTATTTTGGCATCCGGATGATGATTCTAGCATGAAATTGCTTGGGCACCTGTTAATTTTTAAGATTTTGACACATTCAGCTCAAATGTACACAATTGCTGATTATGGCTGTCAAATCTAAACCAAACGTTGTGCACTCAAATCTTTTGCTGTATTTAGTTTATTTTGGCATCCGGATGATGATTCTAGCATGAAATTGCTTGGGCACCTGTTAATTTTTAAGATTTTGACACATTCAGCTCAAATGTACAATCATGCGCTAAAAACGCATTTAAAGCAATAAAAAGGTGATTATGGCTGTCAAACCTAAACCAAACGTTGTGCACTCAAATCTTTTGCTGTATTTAGTTTATTTTGGCATCCGGATGATGATTCTAGCATGAAATTGCTTGGGCACCTGTTAATTTTTAAGATTTTGACACATTCAGCTCAAATGTACACAATTGCTGATTATGGCTGTCAAATCTAAACCAAACGTTGTGCACTCAAATCTTTTGCTGTATTTAGTTTATTTTGGCATCCGGATGATGATTCTAGCATGAAATTGCTTGGGCACCTGTTAATTTTTAAGATTTTGACACATTCAGCTCAAATGTACACAATTGCTGATTATGGCTGTCAAATCTAAACCAAACGTTGTGCACTCAAATCTTTTGCTGTATTTAGTTTATTTTGGCATCCGGATGATGATTCTAGCATGAAATTGCTTGGGCACCTGTTAATTTTTAAGATTTTGACACATTCAGCTCAAATGTACACAATTGCTGATTATGGCTGTCAAATCTAAACCAAACGTTGTGCACTCAAATCTTTTGCTGTATTTAGTTTATTTTGGCATCCGGATGATGATTCTAGCATGAAATTGCTTGGGCACCTGTTAATTTTTAAGATTTTGACACATTCAGCTCAAATGTACACAATTGCTGATTATGGCTGTCAAATCTAAACCAAACGTTGTGCACTCAAATCTTTTGCTGTATTTAGTTTATTTTGGCATCCGGATGATGATTCTAGCATGAAATTGCTTGGGCACCTGTTAATTTTTAAGATTTTGACACATTCAGCTCAAATGTACAATCATGCGCTAAAAACGCATTTAAAGCAATAAAAAGGTGATTATGGCTGTCAAACCTAAACCAAACGTTGTGCACTCAAATCTTTTGCTGTATTTAGTTTATTTTGGCATCCGGATGATGATTCTAGCATGAAATTGCTTGGGCACCTGTTAATTTTTAAGATTTTGACACATTCAGCTCAAATGTACACAATTGCTGATTATGGCTGTCAAATCTAAACCAAACGTTGTGCACTCAAATCTTTTGCTGTATTTAGTTTATTTTGGCATCCGGATGATGATTCTAGCATGAAATTGCTTGGGCACCTGTTAATTTTTAAGATTTTGACACATTCAGCTCAAATGTACAATCATGCGCTAAAAACGCATTTAAAGCAATAAAAAGGTGATTATGGCTGTCAAACCTAAACCAAACGTTGTGCACTCAAATCTTTTGCTGTATTTAGTTTATTTTGGCATCCGGATGATGATTCTAGCATGAAATTGCTTGGGCACCTGTTAATTTTTAAGATTTTGACACATTCAGCTCAAATGTACACAATTGCTGATTATGGCTGTCAAATCTAAACCAAACGTTGTGCACTCAAATCTTTTGCTGTATTTAGTTTATTTTGGCATCCGGATGATGATTCTAGCATGAAATTGCTTGGGCACCTGTTAATTTTTAAGATTTTGACACATTCAGCTCAAATGTACACAATTGCTGATTATGGCTGTCAAATCTAAACCAAACGTTGTGCACTCAAATCTTTTGCTGTATTTAGTTTATTTTGGCATCCGGATGATGATTCTAGCATGAAATTGCTTGGGCACCTGTTAATTTTTAAGATTTTGACACATTCAGCTCAAATGTACACAATTGCTGATTATGGCTGTCAAATCTAAACCAAACGTTGTGCACTCAAATCTTTTGCTGTATTTAGTTTATTTTGGCATCCGGATGATGATTCTAGCATGAAATTGCTTGGGCACCTGTTAATTTTTAAGATTTTGACACATTCAGCTCAAATGTACACAATTGCTGATTATGGCTGTCAAATCTAAACCAAACGTTGTGCACTCAAATCTTTTGCTGTATTTAGTTTATTTTGGCATCCGGATGATGATTCTAGCATGAAATTGCTTGGGCACCTGTTAATTTTTAAGATTTTGACACATTCAGCTCAAATGTACAATCATGCGCTAAAAACGCATTTAAAGCAATAAAAAGGTGATTATGGCTGTCAAACCTAAACCAAACGTTGTGCACTCAAATCTTTTGCTGTATTTAGTTTATTTTGGCATCCGGATGATGATTCTAGCATGAAATTGCTTGGGCACCTGTTAATTTTTAAGATTTTGACACATTCAGCTCAAATGTACACAATTGCTGATTATGGCTGTCAAATCTAAACCAAACGTTGTGCACTCAAATCTTTTGCTGTATTTAGTTTATTTTGGCATCCGGATGATGATTCTAGCATGAAATTGCTTGGGCACCTGTTAATTTTTAAGATTTTGACACATTCAGCTCAAATGTACAATCATGCGCTAAAAACGCATTTAAAGCAATAAAAAGGTGATTATGGCTGTCAAACCTAAACCAAACGTTGTGCACTCAAATCTTTTGCTGTATTTAGTTTATTTTGGCATCCGGATGATGATTCTAGCATGAAATTGCTTGGGCACCTGTTAATTTTTAAGATTTTGACACATTCAGCTCAAATGTACACAATTGCTGATTATGGCTGTCAAATCTAAACCAAACGTTGTGCACTCAAATCTTTTGCTGTATTTAGTTTATTTTGGCATCCGGATGATGATTCTAGCATGAAATTGCTTGGGCACCTGTTAATTTTTAAGATTTTGACACATTCAGCTCAAATGTACACAATTGCTGATTATGGCTGTCAAATCTAAACCAAACGTTGTGCACTCAAATCTTTTGCTGTATTTAGTTTATTTTGGCATCCGGATGATGATTCTAGCATGAAATTGCTTGGGCACCTGTTAATTTTTAAGATTTTGACACATTCAGCTCAAATGTACAATCATGCGCTAAAAACGCATTTAAAGCAATAAAAAGGTGATTATGGCTGTCAAACCTAAACCAAACGTTGTGCACTCAAATCTTTTGCTGTATTTAGTTTATTTTGGCATCCGGATGATGATTCTAGCATGAAATTGCTTGGGCACCTGTTAATTTTTAAGATTTTGACACATTCAGCTCAAATGTACACAATTGCTGATTATGGCTGTCAAATCTAAACCAAACGTTGTGCACTCAAATCTTTTGCTGTATTTAGTTTATTTTGGCATCCGGATGATGATTCTAGCATGAAATTGCTTGGGCACCTGTTAATTTTTAAGATTTTGACACATTCAGCTCAAATGTACACAATTGCTGATTATGGCTGTCAAATCTAAACCAAACGTTGTGCACTCAAATCTTTTGCTGTATTTAGTTTATTTTGGCATCCGGATGATGATTCTAGCATGAAATTGCTTGGGCACCTGTTAATTTTTAAGATTTTGACACATTCAGCTCAAATGTACACAATTGCTGATTATGGCTGTCAAATCTAAACCAAACGTTGTGCACTCAAATCTTTTGCTGTATTTAGTTTATTTTGGCATCCGGATGATGATTCTAGCATGAAATTGCTTGGGCACCTGTTAATTTTTAAGATTTTGACACATTCAGCTCAAATGTACACAATTGCTGATTATGGCTGTCAAATCTAAACCAAACGTTGTGCACTCAAATCTTTTGCTGTATTTAGTTTATTTTGGCATCCGGATGATGATTCTAGCATGAAATTGCTTGGGCACCTGTTAATTTTTAAGATTTTGACACATTCAGCTCAAATGTACAATCATGCGCTAAAAACGCATTTAAAGCAATAAAAAGGTGATTATGGCTGTCAAACCTAAACCAAACGTTGTGCACTCAAATCTTTTGCTGTATTTAGTTTATTTTGGCATCCGGATGATGATTCTAGCATGAAATTGCTTGGGCACCTGTTAATTTTTAAGATTTTGACACATTCAGCTCAAATGTACAATCATGCGCTAAAAACGCATTTAAAGCAATAAAAAGGTGATTATGGCTGTCAAACCTAAACCAAACGTTGTGCACTCAAATCTTTTGCTGTATTTAGTTTATTTTGGCATCCGGATGATGATTCTAGCATGAAATTGCTTGGGCACCTGTTAATTTTTAAGATTTTGACACATTCACCTCAAATGTACACAATTTCTGATTATGGCTGTCAAATCTAAACCAAACGTTGTGCACTCAAATCTTTTGCTGTATTTAGTTTATTTTGGCATCCGGATGATGATTCTAGCATGAAATTGCTTGGGCACCTGTTAATTTTTAAGATTTTGACACATTCAGCTCAAATGTACAATCATGCGCTAAAAACGCATTTAAAGCAATAAAAAGGTGATTATGGCTGTCAAACCTAAACCAAACGTTGTGCACTCAAATCTTTTGCTGTATTTAGTTTATTTTGGCATCCGGATGATGATTCTAGCATGAAATTGCTTGGGCACCTGTTAATTTTTAAGATTTTGACACATTCAGCTCAAATGTACACAATTGCTGATTATGGCTGTCAAATCTAAACCAAACGTTGTGCACTCAAATCTTTTGCTGTATTTAGTTTATTTTGGCATCCGGATGATGATTCTAGCATGAAATTGCTTGGGCACCTGTTAATTTTTAAGATTTTGACACATTCAGCTCAAATGTACACAATTGCTGATTATGGCTGTCAAATCTAAACCAAACGTTGTGCACTCAAATCTTTTGCTGTATTTAGTTTATTTTGGCCTCCGGATGATGATTCTAGCATGAAATTGCTTGGGCACCTGTTAATTTTTAAGATTTTGACACATTCAGCTCAAATGTACAATCATGCGCTAAAAACGCATTTAAAGCAATAAAAAGGTGATTATGGCTGTCAAACCTAAACCAAACGTTGTGCACTCAAATCTTTTGCTGTATTTAGTTTATTTTGGCATCCGGATGATGATTCTAGCATGAAATTGCTTGGGCACCTGTTAATTTTTAAGATTTTGACACATTCAGCTCAAATGTACACAATTGCTGATTATGGCTGTCAAATCTAAACCAAACGTTGTGCACTCAAATCTTTTGCTGTATTTAGTTTATTTTGGCATCCGGATGATGATTCTAGCATGAAATTGCTTGGGCACCTGTTAATTTTTAAGATTTTGACACATTCAGCTCAAATGTACAATCATGCGCTAAAAACGCATTTAAAGCAATAAAAAGGTGATTATGGCTGTCAAACCTAAACCAAACGTTGTGCACTCAAATCTTTTGCTGTATTTAGTTTATTTTGGCATCCGGATGATGATTCTAGCATGAAATTGCTTGGGCACCTGTTAATTTTTAAGATTTTGACACATTCAGCTCAAATGTACACAATTGCTGATTATGGCTGTCAAATCTAAACCAAACGTTGTGCACTCAAATCTTTTGCTGTATTTAGTTTATTTTGGCATCCGGATGATGATTCTAGCATGAAATTGCTTGGGCACCTGTTAATTTTTAAGATTTTGACACATTCAGCTCAAATGTACAATCATGCGCTAAAAACGCATTTAAAGCAATAAAAAGGTGATTATGGCTGTCAAACCTAAACCAAACGTTGTGCACTCAAATCTTTTGCTGTATTTAGTTTATTTTGGCATCCGGATGATGATTCTAGCATGAAATTGCTTGGGCACCTGTTAATTTTTAAGATTTTGACACATTCAGCTCAAATGTACACAATTGCTGATTATGGCTGTCAAATCTAAACCAAACGTTGTGCACTCAAATCTTTTGCTGTATTTAGTTTATTTTGGCATCCGGATGATGATTCTAGCATGAAATTGCTTGGGCACCTGTTAATTTTTAAGATTTTGACACATTCAGCTCAAATGTACAATCATGCGCTAAAAACGCATTTAAAGCAATAAAAAGGTGATTATGGCTGTCAAACCTAAACCAAACGTTGTGCACTCAAATCTTTTGCTGTATTTGGTTTATTTTGGCATCCGGATGATGATTCTAGCATGAAATTGCTTGGGCACCTGTTAATTTTTAAGATTTTGACACATTCAGCTCAAATGTACACAATTGCTGATTATGGCTGTCAAATCTAAACCAAACGTTGTGCACTCAAATCTTTTGCTGTATTTAGTTTATTTTGGCATCCGGATGATGATTCTAGCATGAAATTGCTTGGGCACCTGTTAATTTTTAAGATTTTGACACATTCAGCTCAAATGTACAATCATGCGCTAAAAACGCATTTAAAGCAATAAAAAGGTGATTATGGCTGTCAAACCTAAACCAAACGTTGTGCACTCAAATATCTTGCTGTATTTAGTTTATTTTGGCATCCGGATGATGATTCTAGCATGAAATTGCTTGGGCACCTGTTAATTTTTAAGATTTTGACACATTCAGCTCAAATGTACACAATTGCTGATTATGGCTGTCAAATCTAAACCAAACGTTGTGCACTCAAATCTTTTGCTGTATTTAGTTTGTTTTGGCATCCGGATGATGATTCTAGCATGAAATTGCTTGGGCACCTGTTAATTTTTAAGATTTTGACACATTCAGCTCAAATGTACAATCATGCGCTAAAAACGCATTTAAAGCAATAAAAAGGTGATTATGGCTGTCAAACCTAAACCAAACGTTGTGCACTCAAATCTTTTGCTGCATTTAGTTTATTTTGGCATCCGGATGATGATTCTAGCATGAAATTGCTTGGGCACCTGTTAATTTTTAAGATTTTGACACATTCAGCTCAAATGTACACAATTGCTGATTATGGCTGTCAAATCTAAACCAAACGTTGTGCACTCAAATCTTTTGCTGTATTTAGTTTATTTTGGCATCCGGATGATGATTCTAGCATGAAATTGCTTGGGCACCTGTTAATTTTTAAGATTTTGACACATTCAGCTCAAATGTACACAATTGCTGATTATGGCTGTCAAATCTAAACCAAACGTTGTGCACTCAAATCTTTTGCTGTATTTAGTTTATTTTGGCATCCGGATGATGATTCTAGCATGAAATTGCTTGGGCACCTGTTAATTTTTAAGATTTTGACACATTCAGCTCAAATGTACAATCATGCGCTAAAAACGCATTTAAAGCAATAAAAAGGTGATTATGGCTGTCAAACCTAAACCAAACGTTGTGCACTCAAATCTTTTGCTGTATTTGGTTTATTTTGGCATCCGGATGATGATTCTAGCATGAAATTGCTTGGGCACCTGTTAATTTTTAAGATTTTGACACATTCAGCTCAAATGTACACAATTGCTGATTATGGCTGTCAAATCTAAACCAAACGTTGTGCACTCAAATCTTTTGCTGTATTTAGTTTATTTTGGCATCCGGATGATGATTCTAGCATGAAATTGCTTGGGCACCTGTTAATTTTTAAGATTTTGACACATTCAGCTCAAATGTACAATCATGCGCTAAAAACGCATTTAAAGCAATAAAAAGGTGATTATGGCTGTCAAACCTAAACCAAACGTTGTGCACTCAAATATCTTGCTGTATTTAGTTTATTTTGGCATCCGGATGATGATTCTAGCATGAAATTGCTTGGGCACCTGTTAATTTTTAAGATTTTGACACATTCAGCTCAAATGTACACAATTGCTGATTATGGCTGTCAAATCTAAACCAAACGTTGTGCACTCAAATCTTTTGCTGTATTTAGTTTGTTTTGGCATCCGGATGATGATTCTAGCATGAAATTGCTTGGGCACCTGTTAATTTTTAAGATTTTGACACATTCAGCTCAAATGTACAATCATGCGCTAAAAACGCATTTAAAGC
This sequence comes from Festucalex cinctus, assembly GCF_051991245.1. NCBI lineage: Eukaryota > Metazoa > Chordata > Actinopteri > Syngnathiformes > Syngnathidae > Festucalex > Festucalex cinctus. The sequence continues at coordinate 12,637 of NW_027520540.1, forward strand.
AATAAAAAGGTGATTATGGCTGTCAAACCTAAACCAAACGTTGTGCACTCAAATCTTTTGCTGCATTTAGTTTATTTTGGCATCCGGATGATGATTCTAGCATGAAATTGCTTGGGCACCTGTTAATTTTTAAGATTTTGACACATTCAGCTCAAATGTACACAATTGCTGATTATGGCTGTCAAATCTAAACCAAACGTTGTGCACTCAAATCTTTTGCTGTATTTAGTTTATTTTGGCATCCGGATGATGATTCTAGCATGAAATTGCTTGGGCACCTGTTAATTTTTAAGATTTTGACACATTCAGCTCAAATGTACAATCATGCGCTAAAAACGCATTTAAAGCAATAAAAAGGTGATTATGGCTGTCAAACCTAAACCAAACGTTGTGCACTCAAATCTTTTGCTGTATTTAGTTTATTTTGGCATCCGGATGATGATTCTAGCATGAAATTGCTTGGGCACCTGTTAATTTTTAAGATTTTGACACATTCAGCTCAAATGTACACAATTGCTGATTATGGCTGTCAAATCTAAACCAAACGTTGTGCACTCAAATCTTTTGCTGTATTTAGTTTATTTTGGCATCCGGATGATGATTCTAGCATGAAATTGCTTGGGCACCTGTTAATTTTTAAGATTTTGACACATTCAGCTCAAATGTACAATCATGCGCTAAAAACGCATTTAAAGCAATAAAAAGGTGATTATGGCTGTCAAACCTAAACCAAACGTTGTGCACTCAAATCTTTTGCTGTATTTAGTTTATTTTGGCATCCGGATGATGATTCTAGCATGAAATTGCTTGGGCACCTGTTAATTTTTAAGATTTTGACACATTCAGCTCAAATGTACACAATTGCTGATTATGGCTGTCAAATCTAAACCAAACGTTGTGCACTCAAATCTTTTGCTGTATTTAGTTTATTTTGGCATCCGGATGATGATTCTAGCATGAAATTGCTTGGGCACCTGTTAATTTTTAAGATTTTGACACATTCAGCTCAAATGTACAATCATGCGCTAAAAACGCATTTAAAGCAATAAAAAGGTGATTATGGCTGTCAAACCTAAACCAAACGTTGTGCACTCAAATCTTTTGCTGTATTTAGTTTATTTTGGCATCCGGATGATGATTCTAGCATGAAATTGCTTGGGCACCTGTTAATTTTTAAGATTTTGACACATTCAGCTCAAATGTACACAATTGCTGATTATGGCTGTCAAATCTAAACCAAACGTTGTGCACTCAAATCTTTTGCTGTATTTAGTTTATTTTGGCATCCGGATGATGATTCTAGCATGAAATTGCTTGGGCACCTGTTAATTTTTAAGATTTTGACACATTCAGCTCAAATGTACAATCATGCGCTAAAAACGCATTTAAAGCAATAAAAAGGTGATTATGGCTGTCAAACCTAAACCAAACGTTGTGCACTCAAATCTTTTGCTGTATTTGGTTTATTTTGGCATCCGGATGATGATTCTAGCATGAAATTGCTTGGGCACCTGTTAATTTTTAAGATTTTGACACATTCAGCTCAAATGTACACAATTGCTGATTATGGCTGTCAAATCTAAACCAAACGTTGTGCACTCAAATCTTTTGCTGTATTTAGTTTATTTTGGCATCCGGATGATGATTCTAGCATGAAATTGCTTGGGCACCTGTTAATTTTTAAGATTTTGACACATTCAGCTCAAATGTACAATCATGCGCTAAAAACGCATTTAAAGCAATAAAAAGGTGATTATGGCTGTCAAACCTAAACCAAACGTTGTGCACTCAAATATCTTGCTGTATTTAGTTTATTTTGGCATCCGGATGATGATTCTAGCATGAAATTGCTTGGGCACCTGTTAATTTTTAAGATTTTGACACATTCAGCTCAAATGTACACAATTGCTGATTATGGCTGTCAAATCTAAACCAAACGTTGTGCACTCAAATCTTTTGCTGTATTTAGTTTGTTTTGGCATCCGGATGATGATTCTAGCATGAAATTGCTTGGGCACCTGTTAATTTTTAAGATTTTGACACATTCAGCTCAAATGTACAATCATGCGCTAAAAACGCATTTAAAGCAATAAAAAGGTGATTATGGCTGTCAAACCTAAACCAAACGTTGTGCACTCAAATCTTTTGCTGCATTTAGTTTATTTTGGCATCCGGATGATGATTCTAGCATGAAATTGCTTGGGCACCTGTTAATTTTTAAGATTTTGACACATTCAGCTCAAATGTACACAATTGCTGATTATGGCTGTCAAATCTAAACCAAACGTTGTGCACTCAAATCTTTTGCTGTATTTAGTTTATTTTGGCATCCGGATGATGATTCTAGCATGAAATTGCTTGGGCACCTGTTAATTTTTAAGATTTTGACACATTCAGCTCAAATGTACACAATTGCTGATTATGGCTGTCAAATCTAAACCAAACGTTGTGCACTCAAATCTTTTGCTGTATTTAGTTTATTTTGGCATCCGGATGATGATTCTAGCATGAAATTGCTTGGGCACCTGTTAATTTTTAAGATTTTGACACATTCAGCTCAAATGTACAATCATGCGCTAAAAACGCATTTAAAGCAATAAAAAGGTGATTATGGCTGTCAAACCTAAACCAAACGTTGTGCACTCAAATCTTTTGCTGTATTTGGTTTATTTTGGCATCCGGATGATGATTCTAGCATGAAATTGCTTGGGCACCTGTTAATTTTTAAGATTTTGACACATTCAGCTCAAATGTACACAATTGCTGATTATGGCTGTCAAATCTAAACCAAACGTTGTGCACTCAAATCTTTTGCTGTATTTAGTTTATTTTGGCATCCGGATGATGATTCTAGCATGAAATTGCTTGGGCACCTGTTAATTTTTAAGATTTTGACACATTCAGCTCAAATGTACAATCATGCGCTAAAAACGCATTTAAAGCAATAAAAAGGTGATTATGGCTGTCAAACCTAAACCAAACGTTGTGCACTCAAATATCTTGCTGTATTTAGTTTATTTTGGCATCCGGATGATGATTCTAGCATGAAATTGCTTGGGCACCTGTTAATTTTTAAGATTTTGACACATTCAGCTCAAATGTACACAATTGCTGATTATGGCTGTCAAATCTAAACCAAACGTTGTGCACTCAAATCTTTTGCTGTATTTAGTTTGTTTTGGCATCCGGATGATGATTCTAGCATGAAATTGCTTGGGCACCTGTTAATTTTTAAGATTTTGACACATTCAGCTCAAATGTACAATCATGCGCTAAAAACGCATTTAAAGCAATAAAAAGGTGATTATGGCTGTCAAACCTAAACCAAACGTTGTGCACTCAAATCTTTTGCTGCATTTAGTTTATTTTGGCATCCGGATGATGATTCTAGCATGAAATTGCTTGGGCACCTGTTAATTTTTAAGATTTTGACACATTCAGCTCAAATGTACACAATTGCTGATTATGGCTGTCAAATCTAAACCAAACGTTGTGCACTCAAATCTTTTGCTGTATTTAGTTTATTTTGGCATCCGGATGATGATTCTAGCATGAAATTGCTTGGGCACCTGTTAATTTTTAAGATTTTGACACATTCAGCTCAAATGTACAATCATGCGCTAAAAACGCATTTAAAGCAATAAAAAGGTGATTATGGCTGTCAAACCTAAACCAAACGTTGTGCACTCAAATCTTTTGCTGTATTTAGTTTATTTTGGCATCCGGATGATGATTCTAGCATGAAATTGCTTGGGCACCTGTTAATTTTTAAGATTTTGACACATTCAGCTCAAATGTACACAATTGCTGATTATGGCTGTCAAATCTAAACCAAACGTTGTGCACTCAAATCTTTTGCTGTATTTAGTTTATTTTGGCATCCGGATGATGATTCTAGCATGAAATTGCTTGGGCACCTGTTAATTTTTAAGATTTTGACACATTCAGCTCAAATGTACAATCATGCGCTAAAAACGCATTTAAAGCAATAAAAAGGTGATTATGGCTGTCAAACCTAAACCAAACGTTGTGCACTCAAATCTTTTGCTGTATTTAGTTTATTTTGGCATCCGGATGATGATTCTAGCATGAAATTGCTTGGGCACCTGTTAATTTTTAAGATTTTGACACATTCAGCTCAAATGTACACAATTGCTGATTATGGCTGTCAAATCTAAACCAAACGTTGTGCACTCAAATCTTTTGCTGTATTTAGTTTATTTTGGCATCCGGATGATGATTCTAGCATGAAATTGCTTGGGCACCTGTTAATTTTTAAGATTTTGACACATTCAGCTCAAATGTACACAATTGCTGATTATGGCTGTCAAATCTAAACCAAACGTTGTGCACTCAAATCTTTTGCTGTATTTAGTTTATTTTGGCATCCGGATGATGATTCTAGCATGAAATTGCTTGGGCACCTGTTAATTTTTAAGATTTTGACACATTCAGCTCAAATGTACAATCATGCGCTAAAAACGCATTTAAAGCAATAAAAAGGTGATTATGGCTGTCAAACCTAAACCAAACGTTGTGCACTCAAATCTTTTGCTGTATTTAGTTTATTTTGGCATCCGGATGATGATTCTAGCATGAAATTGCTTGGGCACCTGTTAATTTTTAAGATTTTGACACATTCAGCTCAAATGTACACAATTGCTGATTATGGCTGTCAAATCTAAACCAAACGTTGTGCACTCAAATCTTTTGCTGTATTTAGTTTATTTTGGCATCCGGATGATGATTCTAGCATGAAATTGCTTGGGCACCTGTTAATTTTTAAGATTTTGACACATTCAGCTCAAATGTACAATCATGCGCTAAAAACGCATTTAAAGCAATAAAAAGGTGATTATGGCTGTCAAACCTAAACCAAACGTTGTGCACTCAAATCTTTTGCTGTATTTAGTTTATTTTGGCATCCGGATGATGATTCTAGCATGAAATTGCTTGGGCACCTGTTAATTTTTAAGATTTTGACACATTCAGCTCAAATGTACACAATTGCTGATTATGGCTGTCAAATCTAAACCAAACGTTGTGCACTCAAATCTTTTGCTGTATTTAGTTTATTTTGGCATCCGGATGATGATTCTAGCATGAAATTGCTTGGGCACCTGTTAATTTTTAAGATTTTGACACATTCAGCTCAAATGTACAATCATGCGTTAAAAACGCATTTAAAGCAATAAAAAGGTGATTATGGCTGTCAAACCTAAACCAAACGTTGTGCACTCAAATATTTTGCTGTATTTAGTTTATTTTGGCATCCGGATGATGATTCTAGCATGAAATTGCTTGGGCACCTGTTAATTTTTAAGATTTTGACACATTCAGCTCAAATGTACACAATTGCTGATTATGGCTGTCAAATCTAAACCAAACGTTGTGCACTCAAATCTTTTGCTGTATTTAGTTTATTTTGGCATCCGGATGATGATTCTAGCATGAAATTGCTTGGGCACCTGTTAATTTTTAAGATTTTGACACATTCAGCTCAAATGTACAATCATGCGCTAAAAACGCATTTAAAGCAATAAAAAGGTGATTATGGCTGTCAAACCTAAACCAAACGTTGTGCACTCAAATCTTTTGCTGTATTTAGTTTATTTTGGCATCCGGATGATGATTCTAGCATGAAATTGCTTGGGCACCTGTTAATTTTTAAGATTTTGACACATTCAGCTCAAATGTACACAATTGCTGATTATGGCTGTCAAATCTAAACCAAACGTTGTGCACTCAAATCTTTTGCTGTATTTAGTTTATTTTGGCATCCGGATGATGATTCTAGCATGAAATTGCTTGGGCACCTGTAAATTTTTAAGATTTTGACACATTCAGCTCAAATGTACAATCATGCGCTAAAAACGCATTTAAAGCAATAAAAAGGTGATTATGGCTGTCAAACCTAAACCAAACGTTGTGCACTCAAATCTTTTGCTGTATTTAGTTTATTTTGGCATCCGGATGATGATTCTAGCATGAAATTGCTTGGGCACCTGTTAATTTTTAAGATTTTGACACATTCAGCTCAAATGTACACAATTGCTGATTATGGCTGTCAAATCTAAACCAAACGTTGTGCACTCAAATCTTTTGCTGTATTTAGTTTATTTTGGCATCCGGATGATGATTCTAGCATGAAATTGCTTGGGCACCTGTTAATTTTTAAGATTTTGACACATTCAGCTCAAATGTACAATCATGCGCTAAAAACGCATTTAAAGCAATAAAAAGGTGATTATGGCTGTCAAACCTAAACCAAACGTTGTGCACTCAAATCTTTTGCTGTATTTAGTTTATTTTGGCATCCGGATGATGATTCTAGCATGAAATTGCTTGGGCACCTGTTAATTTTTAAGATTTTGACACATTCAGCTCAAATGTACACAATTGCTGATTATGGCTGTCAAATCTAAACCAAACGTTGTGCACTCAAATCTTTTGCTGTATTTAGTTTATTTTGGCATCCGGATGATGATTCTAGCATGAAATTGCTTGGGCACCTGTTAATTTTTAAGATTTTGACACATTCAGCTCAAATGTACACAATTGCTGATTATGGCTGTCAAATCTAAACCAAACGTTGTGCACTCAAATCTTTTGCTGTATTTAGTTTATTTTGGCATCCGGATGATGATTCTAGCATGAAATTGCTTGGGCACCTGTTAATTTTTAAGATTTTGACACATTCAGCTCAAATGTACACAATTGCTGATTATGGCTGTCAAATCTAAACCAAACGTTGTGCACTCAAATCTTTTGCTGTATTTAGTTTATTTTGGCATCCGGATGATGATTCTAGCATGAAATTGCTTGGGCACCTGTTAATTTTTAAGATTTTGACACATTCAGCTCAAATGTACACAATTGCTGATTATGGCTGTCAAATCTAAACCAAACGTTGTGCACTCAAATCTTTTGCTGTATTTAGTTTATTTTGGCATCCGGATGATGATTCTAGCATGAAATTGCTTGGGCACCTGTTAATTTTTAAGATTTTGACACATTCAGCTCAAATGTACAATCATGCGCTAAAAACGCATTTAAAGCAATAAAAAGGTGATTATGGCTGTCAAACCTAAACCAAACGTTGTGCACTCAAATCTTTTGCTGTATTTAGTTTATTTTGGCATCCGGATGATGATTCTAGCATGAAATTGCTTGGGCACCTGTTAATTTTTAAGATTTTGACACATTCAGCTCAAATGTACACAATTGCTGATTATGGCTGTCAAATCTAAACCAAACGTTGTGCACTCAAATCTTTTGCTGTATTTAGTTTATTTTGGCATCCGGATGATGATTCTAGCATGAAATTGCTTGGGCACCTGTTAATTTTTAAGATTTTGACACATTCAGCTCAAATGTACAATCATGCGCTAAAAACGCATTTAAAGCAATAAAAAGGTGATTATGGCTGTCAAACCTAAACCAAACGTTGTGCACTCAAATCTTTTGCTGTATTTAGTTTATTTTGGCATCCGGATGATGATTCTAGCATGAAATTGCTTGGGCACCTGTTAATTTTTAAGATTTTGACACATTCACCTCAAATGTACACAATTGCTGATTATGGCTGTCAAATCTAAACCAAACGTTGTGCACTCAAATCTTTTGCTGTATTTAGTTTATTTTGGCATCCGGATGATGATTCTAGCATGAAATTGCTTGGGCACCTGTTAATTTTTAAGATTTTGACACATTCAGCTCAAATGTACACAATTGCTGATTATGGCTGTCAAATCTAAACCAAACGTTGTGCACTCAAATCTTTTGCTGTATTTAGTTTATTTTGGCCTCCGGATGATGATTCTAGCATGAAATTGCTTGGGCACCTGTTAATTTTTAAGATTTTGACACATTCAGCTCAAATGTACAATCATGCGCTAAAAACGCATTTAAAGCAATAAAAAGGTGATTATGGCTGTCAAACCTAAACCAAACGTTGTGCACTCAAATCTTTTGCTGTATTTAGTTTATTTTGGCATCCGGATGATGATTCTAGCATGAAATTGCTTGGGCACCTGTTAATTTTTAAGATTTTGACACATTCAGCTCAAATGTACACAATTGCTGATTATGGCTGTCAAATCTAAACCAAACGTTGTGCACTCAAATCTTTTGCTGTATTTAGTTTATTTTGGCATCCGAATGATGATTCTAGCATGAAATTGCTTGGGCACCTGTTAATTTTTAAGATTTTGACACATTCAGCTCAAATGTACAATCATGCGCTAAAAACGCATTTAAAGCAATAAAAAGGTGATTATGGCTGTCAAACCTAAACCAAACGTTGTGCACTCAAATCTTTTGCTGTATTTAGTTTATTTTGGCATCCGGATGATGATTCTAGCATGAAATTGCTTGGGCACCTGTTAATTTTTAAGATTTTGACACATTCAGCTCAAATGTACACAATTGCTGATTATGGCTGTCAAATCTAAACCAAACGTTGTGCACTCAAATCTTTTGCTGTATTTAGTTTATTTTGGCATCCGGATGATGATTCTAGCATGAAATTGCTTGGGCACCTGTTAATTTTTAAGATTTTGACACATTCAGCTCAAATGTACAATCATGCGCTAAAAACGCATTTAAAGCAATAAAAAGGTGATTATGGCTGTCAAACCTAAACCAAACGTTGTGCACTCAAATCTTTTGCTGTATTTAGTTTATTTTGGCATCCGGATGATGATTCTAGCATGAAATTGCTTGGGCACCTGTTAATTTTTAAGATTTTGACACATTCAGCTCAAATGTACACAATTGCTGATTATGGCTGTCAAATCTAAACCAAACGTTGTGCACTCAAATCTTTTGCTGTATTTAGTTTATTTTGGCATCCGGATGATGATTCTAGCATGAAATTGCTTGGGCACCTGTTAATTTTTAAGATTTTGACACATTCAGCTCAAATGTACACAATTGCTGATTATGGCTGTCAAATCTAAACCAAACGTTGTGCACTCAAATCTTTTGCTGTATTTAGTTTATTTTGGCATCCGGATGATGATTCTAGCATGAAATTGCTTGGGCACCTGTTAATTTTTAAGATTTTGACACATTCAGCTCAAATGTACACAATTGCTGATTATGGCTGTCAAATCTAAACCAAACGTTGTGCACTCAAATCTTTTGCTGTATTTAGTTTATTTTGGCATCCGGATGATGATTCTAGCATGAAATTGCTTGGGCACCTGTTAATTTTTAAGATTTTGACACATTCAGCTCAAATGTACACAATTGCTGATTATGGCTGTCAAATCTAAACCAAACGTTGTGCACTCAAATCTTTTGCTGTATTTAGTTTATTTTGGCATCCGGATGATGATTCTAGCATGAAATTGCTTGGGCACCTGTTAATTTTTAAGATTTTGACACATTCAGCTCAAATGTACAATCATGCGCTAAAAACGCATTTAAAGCAATAAAAAGGTGATTATGGCTGTCAAACCTAAACCAAACGTTGTGCACTCAAATCTTTTGCTGTATTTAGTTTATTTTGGCATCCGGATGATGATTCTAGCATGAAATTGCTTGGGCACCTGTTAATTTTTAAGATTTTGACACATTCAGCTCAAATGTACAATCATGCGCTAAAAACGCATTTAAAGCAATAAAAAGGTGATTATGGCTGTCAAACCTAAACCAAACGTTGTGCACTCAAATCTTTTGCTGTATTTAGTTTATTTTGGCATCCGGATGATGATTCTAGCATGAAATTGCTTGGGCACCTGTTAATTTTTAAGATTTTGACACATTCACCTCAAATGTACACAATTGCTGATTATGGCTGTCAAATCTAAACCAAACGTTGTGCACTCAAATCTTTTGCTGTATTTAGTTTATTTTGGCATCCGGATGATGATTCTAGCATGAAATTGCTTGGGCACCTGTTAATTTTTAAGATTTTGACACATTCAGCTCAAATGTACAATCATGCGCTAAAAACGCATTTAAAGCAATAAAAAGGTGATTATGGCTGTCAAACCTAAACCAAACGTTGTGCACTCAAATCTTTTGCTGTATTTAGTTTATTTTGGCATCCGGATGATGATTCTAGCATGAAATTGCTTGGGCACCTGTTAATTTTTAAGATTTTGACACATTCAGCTCAAATGTACACAATTGCTGATTATGGCTGTCAAATCTAAACCAAACGTTGTGCACTCAAATCTTTTGCTGTATTTAGTTTATTTTGGCATCCGGATGATGATTCTGGCATGAAATTGCTTGGGCACCTGTTAATTTTTAAGATTTTGACACATTCAGCTCAAATGTACAATCATGCGCTAAAAACGCATTTAAAGCAATAAAAAGGTGATTATGGCTGTCAAACCTAAACCAAACGTTGTGCACTCAAATCTTTTGCTGTATTTAGTTTATTTTGGCATCCGGATGATGATTCTAGCATGAAATTGCTTGGGCACCTGTTAATTTTTAAGATTTTGACACATTCAGCTCAAATGTACACAATTGCTGATTATGGCTGTCAAATCTAAACCAAACGTTGTGCACTCAAATCTTTTGCTGTATTTAGTTTATTTTGGCATCCGGATGATGATTCTAGCATGAAATTGCTTGGGCACCTGTTAATTTTTAAGATTTTGACACATTCAGCTCAAATGTACAATCATGCGCTAAAAACGCATTTAAAGCAATAAAAAGGTGATTATGGCTGTCAAACCTAAACCAAACGTTGTGCACTCAAATCTTTTGCTGTATTTAGTTTATTTTGGCATCCGGATGATGATTCTAGCATGAAATTGCTTGGGCACCTGTTAATTTTTAAGATTTTGACACATTCAGCTCAAATGTACACAATTGCTGATTATGGCTGTCAAATCTAAACCAAACGTTGTGCACTCAAATCTTTTGCTGTATTTAGTTTATTTTGGCATCCGGATGATGATTCTAGCATGAAATTGCTTGGGCACCTGTTAATTTTTAAGATTTTGACACATTCAGCTCAAATGTACACAATTGCTGATTATGGCTGTCAAATCTAAACCAAACGTTGTGCACTCAAATCTTTTGCTGTATTTAGTTTATTTTGGCCTCCGGATGATGATTCTAGCATGAAATTGCTTGGGCACCTGTTAATTTTTAAGATTTTGACACATTCAGCTCAAATGTACAATCATGCGCTAAAAACGCATTTAAAGCAATAAAAAGGTGATTATGGCTGTCAAACCTAAACCAAACGTTGTGCACTCAAATCTTTTGCTGTATTTAGTTTATTTTGGCATCCGGATGATGATTCTAGCATGAAATTGCTTGGGCACCTGTTAATTTTTAAGATTTTGACACATTCAGCTCAAATGTACACAATTGCTGATTATGGCTGTCAAATCTAAACCAAACGTTGTGCACTCAAATCTTTTGCTGTATTTAGTTTATTTTGGCATCCGGATGATGATTCTAGCATGAAATTGCTTGGGCACCTGTTAATTTTTAAGATTTTGACACATTCAGCTCAAATGTACAATCATGCGCTAAAAACGCATTTAAAGCAATAAAAAGGTGATTATGGCTGTCAAACCTAAACCAAACGTTGTGCACTCAAATCTTTTGCTGTATTTAGTTTATTTTGGCATCCGGATGATGATTCTAGCATGAAATTGCTTGGGCACCTGTTAATTTTTAAGATTTTGACACATTCAGCTCAAATGTACACAATTGCTGATTATGGCTGTCAAATCTAAACCAAACGTTGTGCACTCAAATCTTTTGCTGTATTTAGTTTATTTTGGCATCCGGATGATGATTCTAGCATGAAATTGCTTGGGCACCTGTTAATTTTTAAGATTTTGACACATTCAGCTCAAATGTACAATCATGCGCTAAAAACGCATTTAAAGCAATAAAAAGGTGATTATGGCTGTCAAACCTAAACCAAACGTTGTGCACTCAAATCTTTTGCTGTATTTAGTTTATTTTGGCATCCGGATGATGATTCTAGCATGAAATTGCTTGGGCACCTGTTAATTTTTAAGATTTTGACACATTCAGCTCAAATGTACACAATTGCTGATTATGGCTGTCAAATCTAAACCAAACGTTGTGCACTCAAATCTTTTGCTGTATTTAGTTTATTTTGGCATCCGGATGATGATTCTAGCATGAAATTGCTTGGGCACCTGTTAATTTTTAAGATTTTGACACATTCAGCTCAAATGTACAATCATGCGCTAAAAACGCATTTAAAGCAATAAAAAGGTGATTATGGCTGTCAAACCTAAACCAAACGTTGTGCACTCAAATCTTTTGCTGTATTTAGTTTATTTTGGCATCCGGATGATGATTCTAGCATGAAATTGCTTGGGCACCTGTTAATTTTTAAGATTTTGACACATTCAGCTCAAATGTACACAATTGCTGATTATGGCTGTCAAATCTAAACCAAACGTTGTGCACTCAAATCTTTTGCTGTATTTAGTTTATTTTGGCATCCGGATGATGATTCTAGCATGAAATTGCTTGGGCACCTGTTAATTTTTAAGATTTTGACACATTCAGCTCAAATGTACAATCATGCGCTAAAAACGCATTTAAAGCAATAAAAAGGTGATTATGGCTGTCAAACCTAAACCAAACGTTGTGCACTCAAATCTTTTGCTGTATTTAGTTTATTTTGGCATCCGGATGATGATTCTAGCATGAAATTGCTTGGGCACCTGTTAATTTTTAAGATTTTGACACATTCAGCTCAAATGTACACAATTGCTGATTATGGCTGTCAAATCTAAACCAAACGTTGTGCACTCAAATCTTTTGCTGTATTTAGTTTATTTTGGCATCCGGATGATGATTCTAGCATGAAATTGCTTGGGCACCTGTTAATTTTTAAGATTTTGACACATTCAGCTCAAATGTACACAATTGCTGATTATGGCTGTCAAATCTAAACCAAACGTTGTGCACTCAAATCTTTTGCTGTATTTAGTTTATTTTGGCATCCGGATGATGATTCTAGCATGAAATTGCTTGGGCACCTGTTAATTTTTAAGATTTTGACACATTCAGCTCAAATGTACAATCATGCGCTAAAAACGCATTTAAAGCAATAAAAAGGTGATTATGGCTGTCAAACCTAAACCAAACGTTGTGCACTGAAATCTTTTGCTGTATTTAGTTTATTTTGGCATCCGGATGATGATTCTAGCATGAAATTGCTTGGGCACCTGTTAATTTTTAAGATTTTGACACATTCAGCTCAAATGTACACAATTGCTGATTATGGCTGTCAAATCTAAACCAAACGTTGTGCACTCAAATCTTTTGCTGTATTTAGTTTATTTTGGCATCCGGATGATGATTCTAGCATGAAATTGCTTGGGCACCTGTTAATTTTTAAGATTTTGACACATTCAGCTCAAATGTACAATCATGCGCTAAAAACGCATTTAAAGCAATAAAAAGGTGATTATGGCTGTCAAACCTAAACCAAACGTTGTGCACTCAAATCTTTTGCTGTATTTAGTTTATTTTGGCATCCGGATGATGATTCTAGCATGAAATTGCTTGGGCACCTGTTAATTTTTAAGATTTTGACACATTCAGCTCAAATGTACACAATTGCTGATTATGGCTGTCAAATCTAAACCAAACGTTGTGCACTCAAATCTTTTGCTGTATTTAGTTTATTTTGGCATCCGGATGATGATTCTAGCATGAAATTGCTTGGGCACCTGTTAATTTTTAAGATTTTGACACATTCAGCTCAAATGTACAATCATGCGTTAAAAACGCATTTAAAGCAATAAAAAGGTGATTATGGCTGCCAAACCTAAACCAAACGTTGTGCACTCAAATATTTTGCTGTATTTAGTTTATTTTGGCATCCGGATGATGATTCTAGCATGAAATTGCTTGGGCACCTGTTAATTTTTAAGATTTTGACACATTCAGCTCAAATGTACACAATTGCTGATTATGGCTGTCAAATCTAAACCAAACGTTGTGCACTCAAATCTTTTGCTGTATTTAGTTTATTTTGGCATCCGGATGATGATTCTAGCATGAAATTGCTTGGGCACCTGTTAATTTTTAAGATTTTGACACATTCAGCTCAAATGTACAATCATGCGCTAAAAACGCATTTAAAGCAATAAAAAGGTGATTATGGCTGTCAAACCTAAACCAAACGTTGTGCACTCAAATCTTTTGCTGTATTTAGTTTATTTTGGCATCCGGATGATGATTCTAGCATGAAATTGCTTGGGCACCTGTTAATTTTTAAGATTTTGACACATTCAGCTCAAATGTACACAATTGCTGATTATGGCTGTCAAATCTAAACCAAACGTTGTGCACTCAAATCTTTTGCTGTATTTAGTTTATTTTGGCATCCGGATGATGATTCTAGCATGAAATTGCTTGGGCACCTGTTAATTTTTAAGATTTTGACACATTCAGCTCAAATGTACAATCATGCGCTAAAAACGCATTTAAAGCAATAAAAAGGTGATTATGGCTGTCAAACCTAAACCAAACGTTGTGCACTCAAATCTTTTGCTGTATTTAGTTTATTTTGGCATCCGGATGATGATCTAGCATGAAATTGCTTGGGCACCTGTTAATTTTTAAGATTTTGACACATTCAGCTCAAATGTACACAATTGCTGATTATGGCTGTCAAATCTAAACCAAACGTTGTGCACTCAAATCTTTTGCTGTATTTAGTTTATTTTGGCATCCGGATGATGATTCTAGCATGAAATTGCTTGGGCACCTGTTAATTTTTAAGATTTTGACACATTCAGCTCAAATGTACACAATTGCTGATTATGGCTGTCAAATCTAAACCAAACGTTGTGCACTCAAATCTTTTGCTGTATTTAGTTTATTTTGGCCTCCGGATGATGATTCTAGCATGAAATTGCTTGGGCACCTGTTAATTTTTAAGATTTTGACACATTCAGCTCAAATGTACAATCATGCGCTAAAAACGCATTTAAAGCAATAAAAAGGTGATTATGGCTGTCAAACCTAAACCAAACGTTGTGCACTCAAATCTTTTGCTGTATTTAGTTTATTTTGGCATCCGGATGATGATTCTAGCATGAAATTGCTTGGGCACCTGTTAATTTTTAAGATTTTGACACATTCAGCTCAAATGTACACAATTGCTGATTATGGCTGTCAAATCTAAACCAAACGTTGTGCACTCAAATCTTTTGCTGTATTTAGTTTATTTTGGCATCCGGATGATGATTCTAGCATGAAATTGCTTGGGCACCTGTTAATTTTTAAGATTTTGACACATTCAGCTCAAATGTACAATCATGCGCTAAAAACGCATTTAAAGCAATAAAAAGGTGATTATGGCTGTCAAACCTAAACCAAACGTTGTGCACTCAAATCTTTTGCTGCATTTAGTTTATTTTGGCATCCGGATGATGATTCTAGCATGAAATTGCTTGGGCACCTGTTAATTTTTAAGATTTTGACACATTCAGCTCAAATGTACACAATTGCTGATTATGGCTGTCAAATCTAAACCAAACGTTGTGCACTCAAATCTTTTGCTGTATTTAGTTTATTTTGGCATCCGGATGATGATTCTAGCATGAAATTGCTTGGGCACCTGTTAATTTTTAAGATTTTGACACATTCAGCTCAAATGTACAATCATGCGCTAAAAACGCATTTAAAGCAATAAAAAGGTGATTATGGCTGTCAAACCTAAACCAAACGTTGTGCACTCAAATCTTTTGCTGTATTTAGTTTATTTTGGCATCCGGATGATGATTCTAGCATGAAATTGCTTGGGCACCTGTTAATTTTTAAGATTTTGACACATTCAGCTCAAATGTACACAATTGCTGATTATGGCTGTCAAATCTAAACCAAACGTTGTGCACTCAAATCTTTTGCTGTATTTAGTTTATTTTGGCATCCGGATGATGATTCTAGCATGAAATTGCTTGGGCACCTGTTAATTTTTAAGATTTTGACACATTCAGCTCAAATGTACAATCATGCGCTAAAAACGCATTTAAAGCAATAAAAAGGTGATTATGGCTGTCAAACCTAAACCAAACGTTGTGCACTCAAATCTTTTGCTGTATTTAGTTTATTTTGGCATCCGGATGATGATTCTAGCATGAAATTGCTTGGGCACCTGTTAATTTTTAAGATTTTGACACATTCAGCTCAAATGTACACAATTGCTGATTATGGCTGTCAAATCTAAACCAAACGTTGTGCACTCAAATCTTTTGCTGTATTTAGTTTATTTTGGCATCCGGATGATGATTCTAGCATGAAATTGCTTGGGCACCTGTTAATTTTTAAGATTTTGACACATTCAGCTCAAATGTACAATCATGCGCTAAAAACGCATTTAAAGCAATAAAAAGGTGATTATGGCTGTCAAACCTAAACCAAACGTTGTGCACTCAAATCTTTTGCTGTATTTAGTTTATTTTGGCATCCGGATGATGATTCTAGCATGAAATTGCTTGGGCACCTGTTAATTTTTAAGATTTTGACACATTCAGCTCAAATGTACACAATTGCTGATTATGGCTGTCAAATCTAAACCAAACGTTGTGCACTCAAATCTTTTGCTGTATTTAGTTTATTTTGGCATCCGGATGATGATTCTAGCATGAAATTGCTTGGGCACCTGTTAATTTTTAAGATTTTGACACATTCAGCTCAAATGTACAATCATGCGCTAAAAACGCATTTAAAGCAATAAAAAGGTGATTATGGCTGTCAAACCTAAACCAAACGTTGTGCACTCAAATCTTTTGCTGTATTTAGTTTATTTTGGCATCCGGATGATGATTCTAGCATGAAATTGCTTGGGCACCTGTTAATTTTTAAGATTTTGACACATTCAGCTCAAATGTACACAATTGCTGATTATGGCTGTCAAATCTAAACCAAACGTTGTGCACTCAAATCTTTTGCTGTATTTAGTTTATTTTGGCATCCGGATGATGATTCTAGCATGAAATTGCTTGGGCACCTGTTAATTTTTAAGATTTTGACACATTCAGCTCAAATGTACACAATTGCTGATTATGGCTGTCAAATCTAAACCAAACGTTGTGCACTCAAATCTTTTGCTGTATTTAGTTTATTTTGGCCTCCGGATGATGATTCTAGCATGAAATTGCTTGGGCACCTGTTAATTTTTAAGATTTTGACACATTCAGCTCAAATGTACAATCATGCGCTAAAAACGCATTTAAAGCAATAAAAAGGTGATTATGGCTGTCAAACCTAAACCAAACGTTGTGCACTCAAATCTTTTGCTGTATTTAGTTTATTTTGGCATCCGGATGATGATTCTAGCATGAAATTGCTTGGGCACCTGTTAATTTTTAAGATTTTGACACATTCAGCTCAAATGTACACAATTGCTGATTATGGCTGTCAAATCTAAACCAAACGTTGTGCACTCAAATCTTTTGCTGTATTTAGTTTATTTTGGCATCCGGATGATGATTCTAGCATGAAATTGCTTGGGCACCTGTTAATTTTTAAGATTTTGACACATTCAGCTCAAATGTACACAATTGCTGATTATGGCTGTCAAATCTAAACCAAACGTTGTGCACTCAAATCTTTTGCTGTATTTAGTTTATTTTGGCATCCGGATGATGATTCTAGCATGAAATTGCTTGGGCACCTGTTAATTTTTAAGATTTTGACACATTCAGCTCAAATGTACACAATTGCTGATTATGGCTGTCAAATCTAAACCAAACGTTGTGCACTCAAATCTTTTGCTGTATTTAGTTTATTTTGGCATCCGGATGATGATTCTAGCATGAAATTGCTTGGGCACCTGTTAATTTTTAAGATTTTGACACATTCAGCTCAAATGTACACAATTGCTGATTATGGCTGTCAAATCTAAACCAAACGTTGTGCACTCAAATCTTTTGCTGTATTTAGTTTATTTTGGCATCCGGATGATGATTCTAGCATGAAATTGCTTGGGCACCTGTTAATTTTTAAGATTTTGACACATTCAGCTCAAATGTACAATCATGCGCTAAAAACGCATTTAAAGCAATAAAAAGGTGATTATGGCTGTCAAACCTAAACCAAACGTTGTGCACTCAAATATCTTGCTGTATTTAGTTTATTTTGGCATCCGGATGATGATTCTAGCATGAAATTGCTTGGGCACCTGTTAATTTTTAAGATTTTGACACATTCAGCTCAAATGTACACAATTGCTGATTATGGCTGTCAAATCTAAACCAAACGTTGTGCACTCAAATCTTTTGCTGTATTTAGTTTATTTTGGCATCCGGATGATGATTCTAGCATGAAATTGCTTGGGCACCTGTTAATTTTTAAGATTTTGACACATTCAGCTCAAATGTACACAATTGCTGATTATGGCTGTCAAATCTAAACCAAACGTTGTGCACTCAAATCTTTTGCTGTATTTAGTTTATTTTGGCATCCGGATGATGATTCTAGCATGAAATTGCTTGGGCACCTGTTAATTTTTAAGATTTTGACACATTCAGCTCAAATGTACAATCATGCGCTAAAAACGCATTTAAAGCAATAAAAAGGTGATTATGGCTGTCAAACCTAAACCAAACGTTGTGCACTCAAATATCTTGCTGTATTTAGTTTATTTTGGCATCCGGATGATGATTCTAGCATGAAATTGCTTGGGCACCTGTTAATTTTTAAGATTTTGACACATTCAGCTCAAATGTACACAATTGCTGATTATGGCTGTCAAATCTAAACCAAACGTTGTGCACTCAAATCTTTTGCTGTATTTAGTTTGTTTTGGCATCCGGATGATGATTCTAGCATGAAATTGCTTGGGCACCTGTTAATTTTTAAGATTTTGACACATTCAGCTCAAATGTACAATCATGCGCTAAAAACGCATTTAAAGCAATAAAAAGGTGATTATGGCTGTCAAACCTAAACCAAACGTTGTGCACTCAAATCTTTTGCTGCATTTAGTTTATTTTGGCATCCGGATGATGATTCTAGCATGAAATTGCTTGGGCACCTGTTAATTTTTAAGATTTTGACACATTCAGCTCAAATGTACACAATTGCTGATTATGGCTGTCAAATCTAAACCAAACGTTGTGCACTCAAATCTTTTGCTGTATTTAGTTTATTTTGGCATCCGGATGATGATTCTAGCATGAAATTGCTTGGGCACCTGTTAATTTTTAAGATTTTGACACATTCAGCTCAAATGTACACAATTGCTGATTATGGCTGTCAAATCTAAACCAAACGTTGTGCACTCAAATCTTTTGCTGTATTTAGTTTATTTTGGCATCCGGATGATGATTCTAGCATGAAATTGCTTGGGCACCTGTTAATTTTTAAGATTTTGACACATTCAGCTCAAATGTACAATCATGCGCTAAAAACGCATTTAAAGCAATAAAAAGGTGATTATGGCTGTCAAACCTAAACCAAACGTTGTGCACTCAAATCTTTTGCTGTATTTGGTTTATTTTGGCATCCGGATGATGATTCTAGCATGAAATTGCTTGGGCACCTGTTAATTTTTAAGATTTTGACACATTCAGCTCAAATGTACACAATTGCTGATTATGGCTGTCAAATCTAAACCAAACGTTGTGCACTCAAATCTTTTGCTGTATTTAGTTTATTTTGGCATCCGGATGATGATTCTAGCATGAAATTGCTTGGGCACCTGTTAATTTTTAAGATTTTGACACATTCAGCTCAAATGTACAATCATGCGCTAAAAACGCATTTAAAGCAATAAAAAGGTGATTATGGCTGTCAAACCTAAACCAAACGTTGTGCACTCAAATATCTTGCTGTATTTAGTTTATTTTGGCATCCGGATGATGATTCTAGCATGAAATTGCTTGGGCACCTGTTAATTTTTAAGATTTTGACACATTCAGCTCAAATGTACACAATTGCTGATTATGGCTGTCAAATCTAAACCAAACGTTGTGCACTCAAATCTTTTGCTGTATTTAGTTTGTTTTGGCATCCGGATGATGATTCTAGCATGAAATT
>NW_027520541.1:0-32298 GCF_051991245.1 Festucalex cinctus
ATTCTAGCATGAAATTGCTTGGGCACCTGTTAATTTTAAGATTTTGACACATTCAGCTCAAATGTACACAATTGCTGATTATGGCTGTCAAATCTAAAACCAAACGTTGTGCCACTCAAATCCTTTTGCTGTATTTAGTTTATTTTGGCATCCGGATGATGATTCTAGCATGAAATTGCTTGGGCACCTGTTAATTTTTAAGATTTTGACACATTCAGCTCAATGTACAATCATGCGCTAACAACGCATTTAAAGCAATAAAAAGGTGATTATGGCTGTCAAACCTAAACCAAACGTTGTGCACTCAAATCTTTTGCTGTATTTAGTTTATTTTGGCATCCGGATGATGATTCTAGCATGAAATTGCTTGGGCACCTGTTAATTTTTAAGATTTTGACACATTCAGCTCAAATGTACACAATTGCTGATTATGGCTGTCAAATCTAAACCAAACGTTGTGCACTCAAATCTTTTGCTGTATTTAGTTTATTTTGGCATCCGGATGATGATTCTAGCATGAAATTGCTTGGGCACCTGTTAATTTTTAAGATTTTGACACATTCAGCTCAAATGTACAATCATGCGCTAAAAACGCATTTAAAGCAATAAAAAGGTGATTATGGCTGTCAAACCTAAACCAAACGTTGTGCACTCAAATCTTTTGCTGTATTTAGTTTATTTTGGCATCCGGATGATGATTCTAGCATGAAATTGCTTGGGCACCTGTGTTAATTTTTAAGATTTTGACACATTCAGCTCAAATGTACACAATTGCTGATTATGGCTGTCAAATCTAAACCAAACGTTGTGCACTCAAATCTTTTGCTGTATTTAGTTTATTTTGGCATCCGGATGATGATTCTAGCATGAAATTGCTTGGGCACCTGTTAATTTTTAAGATTTTGACACATTCAGCTCAAATGTACAATCATGCGCTAAAAACGCATTTAAAGCAATAAAAAAGGTGATTATGGCTGTCAAACCTAAACCAAACGTTGTGCACTCAAATCTTTTGCTGTATTTAGTTTATTTTGGCATCCGGATTGATGATTCTAGCATGAAATTGCTTGGGCACCTGTTAATTTTTAAGATTTTGACACATTCAGCTCAAATGTACACAATTGCTGATTATGGCTGTCAAATCTAAACCAAACGTTGTGCACTCAAATCTTTTGCTGTATTTAGTTTATTTTGGCATCCGGATGATGATTCTAGCATGAAATTGCTTGGGCACCTGTTAATTTTTAAGATTTTGACACATTCAGCTCAAATGTACAATCATGCGCTAAAAACGCATTTAAAGCAATAAAAAGGTGATTATGGCTGTCAAACCTAAACCAAACGTTGTGCACTCAAATCCTTTTGCTGTATTTAGTTTATTTTGGCATCCGGATGATGATTCTAGCATGAAATTGCTTGGGCACCTGTTAATTTTTAAGATTTTGACACATTCAGCTCAAATGTACACAATTGCTGATTATGGCTGTCAAATCTAAACCAAACGTTGTGCACTCAAATCTTTTGCTGGTATTTAGTTTATTTTGGCATCCGGATGATGATTCTAGCATGAAATTGCTTGGGCACCTGTTAATTTTTAAGATTTTGACACATTCAGCTCAAATGTACAATCATGCGCTAAAAACGCATTTAAAGCAATAAAAAGGTGATTATGGCTGCCAAACCTAAACCAAACGTTGTGCACTCAAATCTTTTGCTGTATTTAGTTTATTTTGGCATCCGGATGATGATTCTAGCATGAAATTGCTTGGGCACCTGTTAATTTTTAAGATTTTGACACATTCAGCTCAAATGTACACAATTGCTGATTATGGCTGTCAAATCTAAACCAAACGTTGTGCACTCAAATCTTTTGCTGTATTTAGTTTATTTTGGCATCCGGATGATGATTCTAGCATGAAATTGCTTGGGCACCTGTTAATTTTTAAGATTTTGACACATTCAGCTCAAATGTACAATCATGCGCTAACAACGCATTTAAAGCAATAAAAAGGTGATTATGGCTGTCAAACCTAAACCAAACGTTGTGCACTCAAATCTTTTGCTGTATTTAGTTTATTTTGGCATCCGGATGATGATTCTAGCATGAAATTGCTTGGGCACCTGTTAATTTTTAAGATTTTGACACATTCAGCTCAAATGTACACAATTGCTGATTATGGCTGTCAAATCTAAACCAAACGTTGTGCACTCAAATCTTTTGCTGTATTTAGTTTATTTTGGCATCCGGATGATGATTCTAGCATGAAATTGCTTGGGCACCTGTTAATTTTTAAGATTTTGACACATTCAGCTCAAATGTACAATCATGCGCTAAAAACGCATTTAAAGCAATAAAAAGGTGATTATGGCTGTCAAACCTAAACCAAACGTTGTGCACTCAAATCTTTTGCTGTATTTAGTTTATTTTGGCATCCGGATGATGATTCTAGCATGAAATTGCTTGGGCACCTGTTAATTTTTAAGATTTTGACACATTCAGCTCAAATGTACACAATTGCTGATTATGGCTGTCAAATCTAAACCAAACGTTGTGCACTCAAATCTTTTGCTGTATTTAGTTTATTTTGGCATCCGGATGATGATTCTAGCATGAAATTGCTTGGGCACCTGTTAATTTTTAAGATTTTGACACATTCAGCTCAAATGTACAATCATGCGCTAAAAACGCATTTAAAGCAATAAAAGGTGATTATGGCTGTCAAACCTAAACCAAACGTTGTGCACTCAAATCTTTTGCTCTATTTAGTTTATTTTGGCATCCGGATGATGATTCTAGCATGAAATTGCTTGGGCACCTGTTAATTTTTAAGATTTTGACACATTCAGCTCAAATGTACAATCATGCGCTAAAAACGCATTTAAAGCAATAAAAAGGTGATTATGGCTGTCAAACCTAAACCAAACGTTGTGCACTCAAATCTTTTGCTGTATTTTGTTTATTTTGGCATCCGGATGATGATTCTAGCATGAAATTGCTTGGGCACCTGTTAATTTTTAAGATTTTGACACATTCAGCTCAAATGTACACAATTGCTGATTATGGCTGTCAAATCTAAACCAAACGTTGTGCACTCAAATCTTTTGCTGTATTTAGTTTATTTTGGCATCCGGATGATGATTCTAGCATGAAATTGCTTGGGCACCTGTTAATTTTTAAGATTTTGACACATTCAGCTCAAATGTACAATCATGCGCTAAAAACGCATTTAAAGCAATAAAAAGGTGATTATGGCTGTCAAACCTAAACCAAACGTTGTGCACTCAAATCTTTTGCTGTATTTAGTTTATTTTGGCATCCGGATGATGATTCTAGCATGAAATTGCTTGGGCACCTGTTAATTTTTAAGATTTTGACACATTCAGCTCAAATGTACACAATTGCTGATTATGGCTGTCAAATCTAAACCAAACGTTGTGCACTCAAATCTTTTGCTGTATTTTGTTTATTTTGGCATCCGGATGATGATTCTAGCATGAAATTGCTTGGGCACCTGTTAATTTTTAAGATTTTGACACATTCAGCTCAAATGTACAATCATGCGCTAAAAACGCATTTAAAGCAATAAAAAGGTGATTATGGCTGTCAAACCTAAACCAAACGTTGTGCACTCAAATCTTTTGCTGTATTTAGTTTATTTTGGCATCCGGATGATGATTCTAGCATGAAATTGCTTGGGCACCTGTTAATTTTTAAGATTTTGACACATTCAGCTCAAATGTACACAATTGCTGATTATGGCTGTCAAATCTAAACCAAACGTTGTGCACTCAAATCTTTTGCTGTATTTAGTTTATTTTGGCATCCGGATGATGATTCTAGCATGAAATTGCTTGGGCACCTGTTAATTTTTAAGATTTTGACACATTCAGCTCAAATGTACAATCATGCGCTAAAAACGCATTTAAAGCAATAAAAAGGTGATTATGGCTGTCAAACCTAAACCAAACGTTGTGCACTCAAATCTTTTGCTGTATTTAGTTTATTTTGGCATCCGGATGATGATTCTAGCATGAAATTGCTTGGGCACCTGTTAATTTTTAAGATTTTGACACATTCAGCTCAAATGTACACAATTGCTGATTATTGCTGTCAAATCTAAACCAAACGTTGTGCACTCAAATCTTTTGCTGTATTTAGTTTATTTTGGCATCCGGATGATGATTCTAGCATGAAATTGCTTGGGCACCTGTTAATTTTTAAGATTTTGACACATTCAGCTCAAATGTACAATCATGCGCTAAAAACGCATTTAAAGCAATAAAAAGGTGATTATGGCTGTCAAACCTAAACCAAACGTTGTGCACTCAAATCTTTTGCTGTATTTAGTTTATTTTGGCATCCGGATGATGATTCTAGCATGAAATTGCTTGGGCACCTGTTAATTTTTAAGATTTTGACACATTCAGCTCAAATGTACACAATTGCTGATTATGGCTGTCAAATCTAAACCAAACGTTGTGCACTCAAATCTTTTGCTGTATTTAGTTTATTTTGGCATCCGGATGATGATTCTAGCATGAAATTGCTTGGGCACCTGTTAATTTTTAAGATTTTGACACATTCAGCTCAAATGTACAATCATGCGCTAAAAACGCATTTAAAGCAATAAAAAGGTGATTATGGCTGTCAAACCTAAACCAAACGTTGTGCACTCAAATCTTTTGCTGTATTTAGTTTATTTTGGCATCCGGATGATGATTCTAGCATGAAATTGCTTGGGCACCTGTTAATTTTTAAGATTTTGACACATTCAGCTCAAATGTACACAATTGCTGATTATGGCTGTCAAATCTAAAACCAAACGTTGTGCACTCAAATCTTTTGCTGTATTTAGTTTATTTTGGCATCCGGATGATGATTCTAGCATGAAATTGCTTGGGCACCTGTTAATTTTTAAGATTTTGACACATTCAGCTCAAATGTACAATCATGCGCTAAAAACGCATTTAAAGCAATAAAAAGGTGATTATGGCTGTCAAACCTAAACCAAACGTTGTGCACTCAAATCTTTTGCTGTATTTAGTTTATTTTGGCATCCGGATGATGATTCTAGCATGAAAATTGCTTGGGCACCTGTTAATTTTTAAGATTTTGACACATTCAGCTCAAATGTACACAATTGCTGATTATGGCTGTCAAATCTAAACCAAACGTTGTGCACTCAAATATTTTGCTGTATTTAGTTTATTTTGGCATCCGGATGATGATTCTAGCATGAAATTGCTTGGGCACCTGTTAATTTTTAAGATTTTGACACATTCAGCTCAAATGTACAATCATGCGCTAAAAACGCATTTAAAGCAATAAAAAGGTGATTATGGCTGTCAAACCTAAACCAAACGTTGTGCACTCAAATCTTTTGCTGTATTTAGTTTATTTTGGCATCCGGATGATGATTCTAGCATGAAATTGCTTGGGCACCTGTTAATTTTTAAGATTTTGACACATTCAGCTCAAATGTACACAATTGCTGATTATGGCTGTCAAATCTAAACCAAACGTTGTGCACTCAAATCTTTTGCTGTATTTAGTTTATTTTGGCATCCGGATGATGATTCTAGCATGAAATTGCTTGGGCACCTGTTAATTTTTAAGATTTTGACACATTCAGCTCAAATGTACAATCATGCGCTAACAACGCATTTAAAGCAATAAAAAGGTGATTATGGCTGTCAAACCTAAACCAAACGTTGTGCACTCAAATCTTTTGCTGTATTTAGTTTATTTTGGCATCCGGATGATGATTCTAGCATGAAATTGCTTGGGCACCTGTTAATTTTTAAGATTTTGACACATTCAGCTCAAATGTACAATCATGCGCTACAAACGCATTTAAAGCAATAAAAGGTGATTATGGCTGTCAAACCTAAACCAAACGTTGTGCACTCAAATCTTTTGCTGTATTTAGTTTATTTTGGCATCCGGATGATGATTCTAGCATGAAATTGCTTGGGCACCTGTTAATTTTTAAGATTTTGACACATTCAGCTCAAATGTACACAATTGCTGATTATGGCTGTCAAACCTAAACCAAACGTTGTGCACTCAAATCTTTTGCTGTATTTTGTTTATTTTGGCATCCGGATGATGATTCTAGCATGAAATTGCTTGGGCACCTGTTAATTTTTAAGATTTTGACACATTCAGCTCAAATGTACACAATTGCTGATTATGGCTGTCAAACCTAAACCAAACGTTGTGCACTCAAATCTTTTGCTGTATTTTGTTTATTTTGGCATCCGGATGATGATTCTAGCATGAAATTGCTTGGGCACCTGTTAATTTTTAAGATTTTGACAAATTCAGCTCAAATGTACAATCATGCGCTAAAAACGCATTTAAAGCAATAAAAAGGTGATTATGGCTGTCAAACCTAAACCAAAACGTTGTGCACTCAAATCTTTTGCTGTATTTTGTTTATTTTGGCATCCGGATGATGATTCTAGCATGAAATTGCTTGGGCACCTGTTAATTTTTAAGATTTTGACACATTCAGCTCAAATGTACACAATTGCTGATTATGGCTGTCAAATCTAAACCAAACGTTGTGCACTCAAATCTTTTGCTGTATTTAGTTTATTTTGGCATCCGGATGATGATTCTAGCATGAAATTGCTTGGGCACCTGTTAATTTTTAAGATTTTGACACATTCAGCTCAAATGTACAATCATGCGCTAAAAACGCATTTAAAGCAATAAAAAGGTGATTATGGCTGTCAAACCTAAACCAAACGTTGTGCACTCAAATCTTTTGCTGTATTTAGTTTATTTTGGCATCCGGATGATGATTCTAGCATGAAATTGCTTGGGCACCTGTTAATTTTTAAGATTTTGACACATTCAGCTCAAATGTACACAATTGCTGATTATGGCTGTCAAATCTAAACCAAACGTTGTGCACTCAAATCTTTTGCTGTATTTAGTTTATTTTGGCATCCGGATGATGATTCTAGCATGAAATTGCTTGGGCACCTGTTAATTTTTAAGATTTTGACACATTCAGCTCAAATGTACAATCATGCGCTACAAACGCATTTAAAGCAATAAAAAGGTGATTATGGCTGTCAAACCTAAACCAAACGTTGTGCACTCAAATCTTTTGCTGTATTTAGTTTATTTTGGCATCCGGATGATGATTCTAGCATGAAATTGCTTGGGCACCTGTTAATTTTTAAGATTTTGACACATTCAGCTCAAATGTACACAATTGCTGATTATGGCTGTCAAATCTAAACCAAACGTTGTGCACTCAAATCTTTTGCTGTATTTAGTTTATTTTGGCATCCGGATGATGATTCTAGCATGAAATTGCTTGGGCACCTGTTAATTTTTAAGATTTTGACACATTCAGCTCAAATGTACAATCATGCGCTACAAACGCATTTAAAGCAATAAAAAGGTGATTATGGCTGTCAAACCTAAACCAAACGTTGTGCACTCAAATCTTTTGCTGTATTTAGTTTATTTTGGCATCCGGATGATGATTCTAGCATGAAATTGCTTGGGCACCTGTTAATTTTTTAAGATTTTGACACATTCAGCTCAAATGTACACAATTGCTGATTATGGCTGTCAAATCTAAACCAAACGTTGTGCACTCAAATCTTTTGCTGTATTTAGTTTATTTTGGCATCCGGATGATGATTCTAGCATGAAATTGCTTGGGCACCTGTTAATTTTTAAGATTTTGACGCATTCAGCTCAAATGTACAATCATGCGCTAAAAACGCATTTAAAGCAATAAAAAGGTGATTATGGCTGTCAAACCTAAACCAAACGTTTGTGCACTCAAATCTTTTTCTGTATTTAGTTTATTTTGGCATCCGGATGATGATTCTAGCATGAAATTGCTTGGGCACCTGTTAATTTTTAAGATTTTGACACATTCAGCTCAAATGTACACAATTGCTGATTATGGCTGTCAAATCTAAACCAAACGTTTGTGCACTCAAATCTTTTGCTGTATTTAGTTTATTTTGGCATCCGGATGATGATTCTAGCATGAAATTGCTTGGGCACCTGTTAATTTTTAAGATTTTGACACATTCAGCTCAAATGTACAATCATGCGCTAAAAAACGCATTTAAAGCAATAAAAAGGTGATTATGGCTGTCAACCTAAACCAAACGTTGTGCACTCAAATCTTTTGCTGTATTTAGTTTATTTTGGCATCCGGATGATGATTCTAGCATGAAATTGCTTGGGCACCTGTTAATTTTTAAGATTTTGACACATTCAGCTCAAATGTACACAATTGCTGATTATTGCTGTCAAATCTAAACCAAACGTTGTGCACTCAATCTTTTGCTGTATTTAGTTTATTTTGGCATCCGGATGATGATTCTAGCATGAAATTGCTTGGGCACCTGTTAATTTTTAAGATTTTGACACATTCAGCTCAAATGTACACAATTGCTGATTATGGCTGTCAAATCTAAACCAAACGTTGTGCACTCAAATCTTTTGCTGTATTTAGTTTATTTTGGCATCCGGATGATGATTCTAGCATGAAATTGCTTGGGCACCTGTTAATTTTTAAGATTTTGACACATTCAGCTCAAATGTACAATCATGCGCTAAAAACGCATTTAAAGCAATAAAAAGGTGATTATGGCTGTCAAACCTAAACCAAACGTTGTGCACTCAAATCTTTTGCTGTATTTAGTTTATTTTGGCATCCGGATGATGATTCTAGCATGAAATTGCTTGGGCACCTGTTAATTTTTAAGATTTTGACACATTCAGCTCAAATGTACACAATTGCTGATTATGGCTGTCAAATCTAAACCAAACGTTGTGCACTCAAATCTTTTGCTGTATTTAGTTTATTTTGGCATCCGGATGATGATTCTAGCATGAAATTGCTTGGGCACCTGTTAATTTTTAAGATTTTGACACATTCAGCTCAAATGTACAATCATGCGCTACAACGCATTTAAAGCAATAAAAAGGTGATTATGGCTGTCAAACCTAAACCAAACGTTGTGCACTCAAATCTTTTGCTGTATTTAGTTTATTTTGGCATCCGGATGATGATTCTAGCATGAAATTGCTTGGGCACCTGTTAATTTTTAAGATTTTGACACATTCAGCTCAAATGTACACAATTGCTGATTATGGCTGTCAAATCTAAACCAAACGTTGTGCACTCAAATCTTTTGCTGTATTTAGTTTATTTTGGCATCCGGATGATGATTCTAGCATGAAATTGCTTGGGCACCTGTTAATTTTTAAGATTTTGACACATTCAGCTCAAATGTACAATCATGCGCTAAAAACGCATTTAAAGCAATAAAAAGGTGATTATGGCTGTCAAACCTAAACCAAACGTTGTGCACTCAAATCTTTTGCTGTATTTAGTTTATTTTGGCATCCGGATGATGATTCTAGCATGAAATTGCTTGGGCACCTGTTAATTTTTAAGATTTTGACACATTCAGCTCAAATGTACACAATTGCTGATTATGGCTGTCAAATCTAAACCAAACGTTGTGCACTCAAATCTTTTGCTGTATTTAGTTATTTTGGCATCCGGATGATGATTCTAGCATGAAATTGCTTGGGCACCTGTTAATTTTTAAGATTTTGACACATTCAGCTCAAATGTACAATCATGCGCTAAAAACGCATTTAAAGCAATAAAAAGGTGATTATGGCTGTCAAACCTAAACCAAACGTTGTGCACTCAAATCTTTTGCTGTATTTAGTTTATTTTGGCATCCGGATGATGATTCTAGCATGAAATTGCTTGGGCACCTGTTAATTTTTAAGATTTTGACACATTCAGCTCAAATGTACACAATTGCTGATTATGGCTGTCAAATCTAAACCAAACGTTGTGCACTCAAATCTTTTGCTGTATTTAGTTTATTTTGGCATCCGGATGATGATTCTAGCATGAAATTGCTTGGGCACCTGTTAATTTTTAAGATTTTGACACATTCAGCTCAAATGTACAATCTCATGCGCTAACAACGCATTTAAAGCAATAAAAAGGTGATTATGGCTGTCAAACCTAAACCAAACGTTGTGCACTCAAATCTTTTGCTGTATTTAGTTTATTTTGGCATCCGGATGATGATTCTAGCATGAAATTGCTTGGGCACCTGTTAATTTTTAAGATTTTGACACATTCAGCTCAAATGTACAATCATGCGCTACAAACGCATTTAAAGCAATAAAAAGGTGATTATGGCTGTCAAACCTAAACCAAACGTTGTGCACTCAAATCTTTTGCTGTATTTAGTTTATTTTGGCATCCGGATGATGATTCTAGCATGAAATTGCTTGGGCACCTGTTAATTTTTAAGATTTTGACACATTCAGCTCAAATGTACACAATTGCTGATTATGGCTGTCAAACCTAAACCAAACGTTGTGCACTCAAATCTTTTGCTGTATTTTGTTTATTTTGGCATCCGGATGATGATTCTAGCATGAAATTGCTTGGGCACCTGTTAATTTTTAAGATTTTGACACATTCAGCTCAAATGTACAATCATGCGCTAAAAACGCATTTAAAGCAATAAAAAGGTGATTATGGCTGTCAAACCTAAACCAAACGTTGTGCACTCAAATCTTTTGCTGTATTTAGTTTATTTTGGCATCCGGATGATGATTCTAGCATGAAATTGCTTGGGCACCTGTTAATTTTTAAGATTTTGACACATTCAGCTCAAATGTACACAATTGCTGATTATGGCTGTCAAATCTAAACCAAACGTTGTGCACTCAAATCTTTTGCTGTATTTAGTTTATTTTGGCATCCGGATGATGATTCTAGCATGAAATTGCTTGGGCACCTGTTAATTTTTAAGATTTTGACACATTCAGCTCAAATGTACAATCATGCGCTAAAAACGCATTTAAAGCAATAAAAAGGTGATTATGGCTGTCAAACCTAAACCAAACGTTGTGCACTCAAATCTTTTGCTGTATTTAGTTTATTTTGGCATCCGGATGATGATTCTAGCATGAAATTGCTTGGGCACCTGTTAATTTTTAAGATTTTGACACATTCAGCTCAAATGTACACAATTGCTGATTATGGCTGTCAAATCTAAACCAAACGTTGTGCACTCAAATCTTTTGCTGTATTTAGTTTATTTTGGCATCCGGATGATGATTCTAGCATGAAATTGCTTGGGCACCTGTTAATTTTTAAGATTTTGACACATTCAGCTCAAATGTACAATCATGCGCTACAAACGCATTTAAAGCAATAAAAAGGTGATTATGGCTGTCAAACCTAAACCAAACGTTGTGCACTCAAATCTTTTGCTGTATTTAGTTTATTTTGGCATCCGGATGATGATTCTAGCATGAAATTGCTTGGGCACCTGTTAATTTTTAAGATTTTGACACATTCAGCTCAAATGTACACAATTGCTGATTATGGCTGTCAAATCTAAACCAAACGTTGTGCACTCAAATCTTTTGCTGTATTTAGTTTATTTTGGCATCCGGATGATGATTCTAGCATGAAATTGCTTGGGCACCTGTTAATTTTTAAGATTTTGACACATTCAGCTCAAATGTACAATCATGCGCTAAAAACGCATTTAAAGCAATAAAAAGGTGATTATGGCTGTCAAACCTAAACCAAACGTTGTGCACTCAAATCTTTTGCTGTATTTAGTTTATTTTGGCATCCGGATGATGATTCTAGCATGAAATTGCTTGGGCACCTGTTAATTTTTAAGATTTTGACACATTCAGCTCAAATGTACACAATTGCTGATTATGGCTGTCAAATCTAAACCAAACGTTGTGCACTCAAATCTTTTGCTGTATTTAGTTTATTTTGGCATCCGGATGATGATTCTAGCATGAAATTGCTTGGGCACCTGTTAATTTTTAAGATTTTGACACATTCAGCTCAAATGTACACAATTGCTGATTATGGCTGTCAAATCTAAACCAAACGTTGTGCACTCAAATCTTTTGCTGTATTTAGTTTATTTTGGCATCCGGATGATGATTCTAGCATGAAATTGCTTGGGCACCTGTTAATTTTTAAGATTTTGACACATTCAGCTCAAATGTACAATCATGCGCTAAAAACGCATTTAAAGCAATAAAAAGGTGATTATGGCTGTCAAACCTAAACCAAACGTTGTGCACTCAAATCTTTTGCTGTATTTAGTTTATTTTGGCATCCGGATGATGATTCTAGCATGAAATTGCTTGGGCACCTGTTAATTTTTAAGATTTTGACACATTCAGCTCAAATGTACACAATTGCTGATTATGGCTGTCAAATCTAAACCAAACGTTGTGCACTCAAATCTTTTGCTGTATTTAGTTTATTTTGGCATCCGGATGATGATTCTAGCATGAAATTGCTTGGGCACCTGTTAATTTTTAAGATTTTGACACATTCAGCTCAAATGTACAATCATGCGCTAAAAACGCATTTAAAGCAATAAAAAGGTGATTATGGCTGTCAAACCTAAACCAAACGTTGTGCACTCAAATCTTTTGCTGTATTTAGTTTATTTTGGCATCCGGATGATGATTCTAGCATGAAATTGCTTGGGCACCTGTTAATTTTTAAGATTTTGACACATTCAGCTCAAATGTACACAATTGCTGATTATTGCTGTCAAATCTAAACCAAACGTTGTGCACTCAAATCTTTTGCTGTATTTAGTTTATTTTGGCATCCGGATGATGATTCTAGCATGAAATTGCTTGGGCACCTGTTAATTTTTAAGATTTTGACACATTCAGCTCAAATGTACAATCATGCGCTAAAAACGCATTTAAAGCAATAAAAAGGTGATTATGGCTGTCAAACCGAAACCAAACGTTGTGCACTCAAATCTTTTGCTGTATTTAGTTTATTTTGGCATCCGGATGATGATTCTAGCATGAAATTGCTTGGGCACCTGTTAATTTTTAAGATTTTGACACATTCAGCTCAAATGTACACAATTGCTGATTATGGCTGTCAAATCTAAACCAAACGTTGTGCACTCAAATCTTTTGCTGTATTTAGTTTATTTTGGCATCCGGATGATGATTCTAGCATGAAATTGCTTGGGCACCTGTTAATTTTTAAGATTTTGACACATTCAGCTCAAATGTACAATCATGCGCTACAAACGCATTTAAAGCAATAAAAAGGTGATTATGGCTGTCAAACCTAAACCAAACGTTGTGCACTCAAATCTTTTGCTGTATTTAGTTTATTTTGGCATCCGGATGATGATTCTAGCATGAAATTGCTTGGGCACCTGTTAATTTTTAAGATTTTGACACATTCAGCTCAAATGTACACAATTGCTGATTATGGCTGTCAAACCTAAACCAAACGTTGTGCACTCAAATCTTTTGCTGTATTTTGTTTATTTTGGCATCCGGATGATGATTCTAGCATGAAATTGCTTGGGCACCTGTTAATTTTTAAGATTTTGACACATTCAGCTCAAATGTACAATCATGCGCTAAAAACGCATTTAAAGCAATAAAAAGGTGATTATGGCTGTCAAACCTAAACCAAACGTTGTGCACTCAAATCTTTTGCTGTATTTAGTTTATTTTGGCATCCGGATGATGATTCTAGCATGAAATTGCTTGGGCACCTGTTAATTTTTAAGATTTTGACACATTCAGCTCAAATGTACACAATTGCTGATTATGGCTGTCAAATCTAAACCAAACGTTGTGCACTCAAATCTTTTGCTGTATTTAGTTTTATTTGGCATCCGGATGATGATTCTAGCATGAAATTGCTTGGGCACCTGTTAATTTTTAAGATTTTGACACATTCAGCTCAAATGTACAATCATGCGCTAAAAACGCATTTAAAGCAATAAAAAGGTGATTATGGCTGTCAAACCTAAACCAAACGTTGTGCACTCAAATCTTTTGCTGTATTTAGTTTATTTTGGCATCCGGATGATGATTCTAGCATGAAATTGCTTGGGCACCTGTTAATTTTTAAGATTTTGACACATTCAGCTCAAATGTACACAATTGCTGATTATGGCTGTCAAATCTAAACCAAACGTTGTGCACTCAAATCTTTTGCTGTATTTAGTTTATTTTGGCATCCGGATGATGATTCTAGCATGAAATTGCTTGGGCACCTGTTAATTTTTAAGATTTTGACACATTCAGCTCAAATGTACAATCATGCGCTACAAACGCATTTAAAGCAATAAAAAGGTGATTATGGCTGTCAAACCTAAACCAAACGTTGTGCACTCAAATCTTTTGCTGTATTTAGTTTATTTTGGCATCCGGATGATGATTCTAGCATGAAATTGCTTGGGCACCTGTTAATTTTTAAGATTTTGACACATTCAGCTCAAATGTACACAATTGCTGATTATGGCTGTCAAATCTAAACCAAACGTTGTGCACTCAAATCTTTTGCTGTATTTAGTTTATTTTGGCATCCGGATGATGATTCTAGCATGAAATTGCTTGGGCACCTGTTAATTTTTAAGATTTTGACACATTCAGCTCAAATGTACAATCATGCGCTAAAAACGCATTTAAAGCAATAAAAAGGTGATTATGGCTGTCAAACCTAAACCAAACGTTGTGCACTCAAATCTTTTGCTGTATTTAGTTTATTTTGGCATCCGGATGATGATTCTAGCATGAAATTGCTTGGGCACCTGTTAATTTTTAAGATTTTGACACATTCAGCTCAAATGTACACAATTGCTGATTATGGCTGTCAAATCTAAACCAAACGTTGTGCACTCAAATCTTTTGCTGTATTTAGTTTATTTTGGCATCCGGATGATGATTCTAGCATGAAATTGCTTGGGCACCTGTTAATTTTTAAGATTTTGACACATTCAGCTCAAATGTACAATCATGCGCTAAAAACGCATTTAAAGCAATAAAAAGGTGATTATGGCTGTCAAACCTAAACCAAACGTTGTGCACTCAAATCTTTTGCTGTATTTAGTTTATTTTGGCATCCGGATGATGATTCTAGCATGAAATTGCTTGGGCACCTGTTAATTTTTAAGATTTTGACACATTCAGCTCAAATGTACACAATTGCTGATTATTGCTGTCAAATCTAAACCAAACGTTGTGCACTCAAATCTTTTGCTGTATTTAGTTTATTTTGGCATCCGGATGATGATTCTAGCATGAAATTGCTTGGGCACCTGTTAATTTTTAAGATTTTGACACATTCAGCTCAAATGTACAATCATGCGCTAAAAACGCATTTAAAGCAATAAAAAGGTGATTATGGCTGTCAAACCTAAACCAAACGTTGTGCACTCAAATCTTTTGCTGTATTTCGTTTATTTTGGCATCCGGATGATGATTCTAGCATGAAATTGCTTGGGCACCTGTTAATTTTTAAGATTTTGACACATTCAGCTCAAATGTACACAATTGCTGATTATGGCTGTCAAATCTAAACCAAACGTTGTGCACTCAAATCTTTTGCTGTATTTAGTTTATTTTGGCATCCGGATGATGATTCTAGCATGAAATTGCTTGGGCACCTGTTAATTTTTAAGATTTTGACACATTCAGCTCAAATGTACAATCATGCGCTAAAAACGCATTTAAAGCAATAAAAAGGTGATTATGGCTGTCAAACCTAAACCAAACGTTGTGCACTCAAATCTTTTGCTGTATTTAGTTTATTTTGGCATCCGGATGATGATTCTAGCATGAAATTGCTTGGGCACCTGTTAATTTTTAAGATTTTGACACATTCAGCTCAAATGTACACAATTGCTGATTATGGCTGCCAAATCTAAACCAAACGTTGTGCACTCAAATATTTTGCTGTATTTAGTTTATTTTGGCATCCGGATGATGATTCTAGCATGAAATTGCTTGGGCACCTGTTAATTTTTAAGATTTTGACACATTCAGCTCAAATGTACAATCATGCGCTAAAAACGCATTTAAAGCAATAAAAAGGTGATTATGGCTGTCAAACCTAAACCAAACGTTGTGCACTCAAATCTTTTGCTGTATTTAGTTTATTTTGGCATCCGGATGATGATTCTAGCATGAAATTGCTTGGGCACCTGTTAATTTTTAAGATTTTGACACATTCACCTCAAATGTACACAATTGCTGATTATGGCTGTCAAATCTAAACCAAACGTTGTGCACTCAAATCTTTTGCTGTATTTAGTTTATTTTGGCATCCGGATGATGATTCTAGCATGAAATTGCTTGGGCACCTGTTAATTTTTAAGATTTTGACACATTCAGCTCAAATGTACAATCATGCGCTAAAAACGCATTTAAAGCAATAAAAAGGTGATTATGGCTGTCAAACCTAAACCAAACGTTGTGCACTCAAATCTTTTGCTGTATTTAGTTTATTTTGGCATCCGGATGATGATTCTAGCATGAAATTGCTTGGGCACCTGTTAATTTTTAAGATTTTGACACATTCAGCTCAAATGTACAGAATTGCTGATTATGGCTGTCAAATCTAAACCAAACGTTGTGCACTCAAATCTTTTGCTGTATTTAGTTTATTTTGGCATCCGGATGATGATTCTAGCATGAAATTGCTTGGGCACCTGTTAATTTTTAAGATTTTGACACATTCAGCTCAAATGTACAATCATGCGCTAAAAACGCATTTAAAGCAATAAAAAGGTGATTATGGCTGTCAAACCTAAACCAAACGTTGTGCACTCAAATCTTTTGCTGTATTTAGTTTATTTTGGCATCCGGATGATGATTTTAGCATGAAATTGCTTGGGCACCTGTTAATTTTTAAGATTTTGACACATTCACCTCAAATGTACACAATTGCTGATTATGGCTGTCAAATCTAAACCAAACGTTGTGCACTCAAATCTTTTGCTGTATTTAGTTTATTTTGGCATCCGGATGATGATTCTAGCATGAAATTGCTTGGGCACCTGTTAATTTTTAAGATTTTGACACATTCAGCTCAAATGTACAATCATGCGCTAAAAACGCATTTAAAGCAATAAAAAGGTGATTATGGCTGTCAAACCTAAACCAAACGTTGTGCACTCAAATCTTTTGCTGTATTTAGTTTATTTTGGCATCCGGATGATGATTCTAGCATGAAATTGCTTGGGCACCTGTTAATTTTTAAGATTTTGACACATTCAGCTCAAATGTACACAATTGCTGATTATGGCTGTCAAATCTAAACCAAACGTTGTGCACTCAAATCTTTTGCTGTATTTAGTTTATTTTGGCATCCGGATGATGATTCTAGCATGAAATTGCTTGGGCACCTGTTAATTTTTAAGATTTTGACACATTCAGCTCAAATGTACAATCATGCGCTAAAAACGCATTTAAAGCAATAAAAAGGTGATTATGGCTGTCAAACCTAAACCAAACGTTGTGCACTCAAATCTTTTGCTGTATTTAGTTTATTTTGGCATCCGGATGATGATTCTAGCATGAAATTGCTTGGGCACCTGTTAATTTTTAAGATTTTGACACATTCACCTCAAATGTACACAATTGCTGATTATGGCTGTCAAATCTAAACCAAACGTTGTGCACTCAAATCTTTTGCTGTATTTAGTTTATTTTGGCATCCGGATGATGATTCTAGCATGAAATTGCTTGGGCACCTGTTAATTTTTAAGATTTTGACACATTCAGCTCAAATGTACAATCATGCGCTAAAAACGCATTTAAAGCAATAAAAAGGTGATTATGGCTGTCAAACCTAAACCAAACGTTGTGCACTCAAATCTTTTGCTGTATTTAGTTTATTTTGGCATCCGGATGATGATTCTAGCATGAAATTGCTTGGGCACCTGTTAATTTTTAAGATTTTGACACATTCAGCTCAAATGTACAGAATTGCTGATTATGGCTGTCAAATCTAAACCAAACGTTGTGCACTCAAATCTTTTGCTGTATTTAGTTTATTTTGGCATCCGGATGATGATTCTAGCATGAAATTGCTTGGGCACCTGTTAATTTTTAAGATTTTGACACATTCAGCTCAAATGTACAATCATGCGCTAAAAACGCATTTAAAGCAATAAAAAGGTGATTATGGCTGTCAAACCAAAACCAAACGTTGTGCACTCAAATCTTTTGCTGTATTTAGTTTATTTTGGCATCCGGATGATGATTTTAGCATGAAATTGCTTGGGCACCTGTTAATTTTTAAGATTTTGACACATTCACCTCAAATGTACACAATTGCTGATTATGGCTGTCAAATCTAAACCAAACGTTGTGCACTCAAATCTTTTGCTGTATTTAGTTTATTTTGGCATCCGGATGATGATTCTAGCATGAAATTGCTTGGGCACCTGTTAATTTTTAAGATTTTGACACATTCAGCTCAAATGTACAATCATGCGCTAAAAACGCATTTAAAGCAATAAAAAGGTGATTATGGCTGTCAAACCTAAACCAAACGTTGTGCACTCAAATCTTTTGCTGTATTTAGTTTATTTTGGCATCCGGATGATGATTCTAGCATGAAATTGCTTGGGCACCTGTTAATTTTTAAGATTTTGACACATTCAGCTCAAATGTACACAATTGCTGATTATGGCTGTCAAATCTAAACCAAACGTTGAGCACTCAAATCTTTTGCTGTATTTAGTTTATTTTGGCATCCGGATGATGATTCTAGCATGAAATTGCTTGGGCACCTGTTAATTTTTAAGATTTTGACACATTCAGCTCAAATGTACAATCATGCGCTAAAAACGCATTTAAAGCAATAAAAAGGTGATTATGGCTGTCAAACCTAAACCAAACGTTGTGCACTCAAATCTTTTGCTGTATTTAGTTTATTTTGGCATCCGGATGATGATTCTAGCATGAAATTGCTTGGGCACCTGTTAATTTTTAAGATTTTGACACATTCAGCTCAAATGTACACAATTGCTGATTATGGCTGTCAAATCTAAACCAAACGTTGTGCACTCAAATCTTTTGCTGTATTTAGTTTATTTTGGCATCCGGATGATGATTCTAGCATGAAATTGCTTGGGCACCTGTTAATTTTTAAGATTTTGACACATTCAGCTCAAATGTACAATCATGCGCTAAAAACGCATTTAAAGCAATAAAAAGGTGATTATGGCTGTCAAACCTAAACCAAACGTTGTGCACTCAAATCTTTTGCTGTATTTAGTTTATTTTGGCATCCGGATGATGATTCTAGCATGAAATTGCTTGGGCACCTGTTAATTTTTAAGATTTTGACACATTCAGCTCAAATGTACAATCATGCGCTACAAACGCATTTAAAGCAATAAAAAGGTGATTATGGCTGTCAAACCTAAACCAAACGTTGTGCACTCAAATCTTTTGCTGTATTTAGTTTATTTTGGCATCCGGATGATGATTCTAGCATGAAATTGCTTGGGCACCTGTTAATTTTTAAGATTTTGACACATTCAGCTCAAATGTACACAATTGCTGATTATGGCTGCCAAATCTAAACCAAACGTTGTGCACTCAAATATTTTGCTGTATTTAGTTTATTTTGGCATCCGGATGATGATTCTAGCATGAAATTGCTTGGGCACCTGTTAATTTTTAAGATTTTGACACATTCAGCTCAAATGTACAATCATGCGCTAAAAACGCATTTAAAGCAATAAAAAGGTGATTATGGCTGTCAAACCTAAACCAAACGTTGTGCACTCAAATCTTTTGCTGTATTTCGTTTATTTTGGCATCCGGATGATGATTCTAGCATGAAATTGCTTGGGCACCTGTTAATTTTTAAGATTTTGACACATTCAGCTCAAATGTACACAATTGCTGATTATGGCTGTCAAATCTAAACCAAACGTTGTGCACTCAAATCTTTTGCTGTATTTAGTTTATTTTGGCATCCGGATGATGATTCTAGCATGAAATTGCTTGGGCACCTGTTAATTTTTAAGATTTTGACACATTCAGCTCAAATGTACAATCATGCGCTAAAAACGCATTTAAAGCAATAAAAAGGTGATTATGGCTGTCAAACCTAAACCAAACGTTGTGCACTCAAATCTTTTGCTGTATTTAGTTTATTTTGGCATCCGGATGATGATTCTAGCATGAAATTGCTTGGGCACCTGTTAATTTTTAAGATTTTGACACATTCAGCTCAAATGTACACAATTGCTGATTATGGCTGCCAAATCTAAACCAAACGTTGTGCACTCAAATATTTTGCTGTATTTAGTTTATTTTGGCATCCGGATGATGATTCTAGCATGAAATTGCTTGGGCACCTGTTAATTTTTAAGATTTTGACACATTCAGCTCAAATGTACAATCATGCGCTAAAAACGCATTTAAAGCAATAAAAAGGTGATTATGGCTGTCAAACCTAAACCAAACGTTGTGCACTCAAATCTTTTGCTGTATTTAGTTTATTTTGGCATCCGGATGATGATTCTAGCATGAAATTGCTTGGGCACCTGTTAATTTTTAAGATTTTGACACATTCACCTCAAATGTACACAATTGCTGATTATGGCTGTCAAATCTAAACCAAACGTTGTGCACTCAAATCTTTTGCTGTATTTAGTTTATTTTGGCATCCGGATGATGATTCTAGCATGAAATTGCTTGGGCACCTGTTAATTTTTAAGATTTTGACACATTCAGCTCAAATGTACAATCATGCGCTAAAAACGCATTTAAAGCAATAAAAAGGTGATTATGGCTGTCAAACCTAAACCAAACGTTGTGCACTCAAATCTTTTGCTGTATTTAGTTTATTTTGGCATCCGGATGATGATTCTAGCATGAAATTGCTTGGGCACCTGTTAATTTTTAAGATTTTGACACATTCAGCTCAAATGTACAGAATTGCTGATTATGGCTGTCAAATCTAAACCAAACGTTGTGCACTCAAATCTTTTGCTGTATTTAGTTTATTTTGGCATCCGGATGATGATTCTAGCATGAAATTGCTTGGGCACCTGTTAATTTTTAAGATTTTGACACATTCAGCTCAAATGTACAATCATGCGCTAAAAACGCATTTAAAGCAATAAAAAGGTGATTATGGCTGTCAAACCTAAACCAAACGTTGTGCACTCAAATCTTTTGCTGTATTTAGTTTATTTTGGCATCCGGATGATGATTTTAGCATGAAATTGCTTGGGCACCTGTTAATTTTTAAGATTTTGACACATTCACCTCAAATGTACACAATTGCTGATTATGGCTGTCAAATCTAAACCAAACGTTGTGCACTCAAATCTTTTGCTGTATTTAGTTTATTTTGGCATCCGGATGATGATTCTAGCATGAAATTGCTTGGGCACCTGTTAATTTTTAAGATTTTGACACATTCAGCTCAAATGTACAATCATGCGCTAAAAACGCATTTAAAGCAATAAAAAGGTGATTATGGCTGTCAAACCTAAACCAAACGTTGTGCACTCAAATCTTTTGCTGTATTTAGTTTATTTTGGCATCCGGATGATGATTCTAGCATGAAATTGCTTGGGCACCTGTTAATTTTTAAGATTTTGACACATTCAGCTCAAATGTACACAATTGCTGATTATGGCTGTCAAATCTAAACCAAACGTTGTGCACTCAAATCTTTTGCTGTATTTAGTTTATTTTGGCATCCGGATGATGATTCTAGCATGAAATTGCTTGGGCACCTGTTAATTTTTAAGATTTTGACACATTCAGCTCAAATGTACAATCATGCGCTAAAAACGCATTTAAAGCAATAAAAAGGTGATTATGGCTGTCAAACCTAAACCAAACGTTGTGCACTCAAATCTTTTGCTGTATTTAGTTTATTTTGGCATCCGGATGATGATTCTAGCATGAAATTGCTTGGGCACCTGTTAATTTTTAAGATTTTGACACATTCACCTCAAATGTACACAATTGCTGATTATGGCTGTCAAATCTAAACCAAACGTTGTGCACTCAAATCTTTTGCTGTATTTAGTTTATTTTGGCATCCGGATGATGATTCTAGCATGAAATTGCTTGGGCACCTGTTAATTTTTAAGATTTTGACACATTCAGCTCAAATGTACAATCATGCGCTAAAAACGCATTTAAAGCAATAAAAAGGTGATTATGGCTGTCAAACCTAAACCAAACGTTGTGCACTCAAATCTTTTGCTGTATTTAGTTTATTTTGGCATCCGGATGATGATTCTAGCATGAAATTGCTTGGGCACCTGTTAATTTTTAAGATTTTGACACATTCAGCTCAAATGTACAGAATTGCTGATTATGGCTGTCAAATCTAAACCAAACGTTGTGCACTCAAATCTTTTGCTGTATTTAGTTTATTTTGGCATCCGGATGATGATTCTAGCATGAAATTGCTTGGGCACCTGTTAATTTTTAAGATTTTGACACATTCAGCTCAAATGTACAATCATGCGCTAAAAACGCATTTAAAGCAATAAAAAGGTGATTATGGCTGTCAAACCTAAACCAAACGTTGTGCACTCAAATCTTTTGCTGTATTTAGTTTATTTTGGCATCCGGATGATGATTTTAGCATGAAATTGCTTGGGCACCTGTTAATTTTTAAGATTTTGACACATTCACCTCAAATGTACACAATTGCTGATTATGGCTGTCAAATCTAAACCAAACGTTGTGCACTCAAATCTTTTGCTGTATTTAGTTTATTTTGGCATCCGGATGATGATTCTAGCATGAAATTGCTTGGGCACCTGTTAATTTTTAAGATTTTGACACATTCAGCTCAAATGTACAATCATGCGCTAAAAACGCATTTAAAGCAATAAAAAGGTGATTATGGCTGTCAAACCTAAACCAAACGTTGTGCACTCAAATCTTTTGCTGTATTTAGTTTATTTTGGCATCCGGATGATGATTCTAGCATGAAATTGCTTGGGCACCTGTTAATTTTTAAGATTTTGACACATTCAGCTCAAATGTACACAATTGCTGATTATGGCTGTCAAATCTAAACCAAACGTTGAGCACTCAAATCTTTTGCTGTATTTAGTTTATTTTGGCATCCGGATGATGATTCTAGCATGAAATTGCTTGGGCACCTGTTAATTTTTAAGATTTTGACACATTCAGCTCAAATGTACAATCATGCGCTAAAAACGCATTTAAAGCAATAAAAAGGTGATTATGGCTGTCAAACCTAAACCAAACGTTGTGCACTCAAATCTTTTGCTGTATTTAGTTTATTTTGGCATCCGGATGATGATTCTAGCATGAAATTGCTTGGGCACCTGTGTTTAATTTTTAAGATTTTGACACATTCAGCTCAAATGTACACAATTGCTGATTATGGCTGTCAAATCTAAACCAAACGTTGTGCACTCAAATCTTTTGCTGTATTTAGTTATTTTGGCATCCGGATGATGATTCTAGCATGAAATTGCTTGGGCACCTGTTAATTTTTAAGATTTTGACACATTCAGCTCAAATGTACAATCATGCGCTAAAAACGCATTAAAGCAATAAAAAGGTGATTATGGCTGTCAAACCTAAACCAAAACGTTGTGCACTCAAATCTTTGCTGTATTTAGTTTATTTTGGCATCCGGGATGATGATTCTAGCATGAAATTGCTTGGGCACCTGTTAATTTTTAAGATTTTGACACATTCAGCTCAAATGTACACAATTGCTGATTATGGCTGTCAAATCTAAACCAAACGTTGTGCACTCAAATCTTTTGCTGTATTTAGTTTATTTTGGCATCCGGATGATGATTCTAGCATGAAATTGCTTGGGCACCTGTTAATTTTTAAGATTTTGACACATTCAGCTCAAATGTACAATCATGCGCTACAAACGCATTTAAAGCAATAAAAAGGTGATTATGGCTGTCAAACCTAAACCAAACGTTGTGCACTCAAATCTTTTGCTGTATTTAGTTTATTTTGGCATCCGGATGATGATTCTAGCATGAAATTGCTTGGGCACCTGTTAATTTTTAAGATTTTGACACATTCAGCTCAAATGTACACAATTGCTGATTATGGCTGTCAAATCTAAACCAAACGTTGTGCACTCAAATCTTTTGCTGTATTTAGTTTATTTTGGCATCCGGATGATGATTCTAGCATGAAATTGCTTGGGCACCTGTTAATTTTTAAGATTTTGACACATTCAGCTCAAATGTACAATCATGCGCTAAAAACGCATTTAAAGCAATAAAAAGGTGATTATGGCTGTCAAACCTAAACCAAACGTTGTGCACTCAAATCTTTTGCTGTATTTAGTTTATTTTGGCATCCGGATGATGATTCTAGCATGAAATTGCTTGGGCACCTGTTAATTTTTAAGATTTTGACACATTCAGCTCAAATGTACACAA
Organism: Festucalex cinctus; assembly: GCF_051991245.1. Taxonomy (NCBI): domain Eukaryota; kingdom Metazoa; phylum Chordata; class Actinopteri; order Syngnathiformes; family Syngnathidae; genus Festucalex; species Festucalex cinctus. Next base: position 24,286 of record NW_027520541.1, read on the forward strand.
TTGCTGATTATGGCTGTCCAAATCTAAACCAAACGTTGTGCACTCAAATCTTTTGCTGTATTTAGTTTATTTTGGCATCCGGATGATGATTCTAGCATGAAATTGCTTGGGCACCTGTTAATTTTTAAGATTTTGACACATTCAGCTCAAATGTACAATCATGCGCTACAAACGCATTTAAAGCAATAAAAGGTGATTATGGCTGTCAAACCTAAACCAAACGTTGTGCACTCAAATCTTTTGCTGTATTTAGTTTATTTTGGCATCCGGATGATGATTCTAGCATGAAATTGCTTGGGCACCTGTTAATTTTTAAGATTTTGACACATTCAGCTCAAATGTACACAATTGCTGATTATGGCTGTCAAATCTAAACCAAACGTTGTGCACTCAAATCTTTTGCTGTATTTAGTTTATTTTGGCATCCGGATGATGATTCTAGCATGAAATTGCTTGGGCACCTGTTAATTTTTAAGATTTTGACACATTCAGCTCAAATGTACAATCATGCGCTACAAACGCATTTAAAGCAATAAAAAGGTGATTATGGCTGTCAAACCTAAACCAAACGTTGTGCACTCAAATCTTTTGCTGTATTTAGTTTATTTTGGCATCCGGATGATGATTCTAGCATGAAATTGCTTGGGCACCTGTTAATTTTTAAGATTTTGACACATTCAGCTCAAATGTACACAATTGCTGATTATGGCTGTCAAATCTAAACCAAACGTTGTGCACTCAAATCTTTTGCTGTATTTTGTTTATTTTGGCATCCGGATGATGATTCTAGCATGAAATTGCTTGGGCACCTGTTAATTTTTAAGATTTTGACACATTCAGCTCAAATGTACAATCATGCGCTAAAAACGCATTTAAAGCAATAAAAAGGTGATTATGGCTGTCAAACCTAAACCAAACGTTGTGCACTCAAATCTTTTGCTGTATTTAGTTTATTTTGGCATCCGGATGATGATTCTAGCATGAAATTGCTTGGGCACCTGTTAATTTTTAAGATTTTGACACATTCAGCTCAAATGTACACAATTGCTGATTATGGCTGTCAAATCTAAACCAAACGTTGTGCACTCAAATCTTTTGCTGTATTTAGTTTATTTTGGCATCCGGATGATGATTCTAGCATGAAATTGCTTGGGCACCTGTTAATTTTAAGATTTTGACACATTCAGCTCAAATGTACAATCATGCGCTAAAAACGCATTTAAAGCAATAAAAAGGTGATTATGGCTGTCAAACCTAAACCAAACGTTGTGCACTCAAATCTTTTGCTGTATTTAGTTTATTTTGGCATCCGGATGATGATTCTAGCATGAAATTGCTTGGGCACCTGTTAATTTTTAAGATTTTGACACATTCAGCTCAAATGTACACAATTGCTGATTATTGGCTGTCAAATCTAAACCAAACGTTGTGCACTCAAATCTTTTGCTGTATTTAGTTTATTTTGGCATCCGGATGATGATTCTAGCATGAAATTGCTTGGGCACCTGTTAATTTTTAAGATTTTGACACATTCAGCTCAAATGTACAATCATGCGCTAAAAACGCATTTAAAGCAATAAAAAGGTGATTATGGCTGTCAAACCTAAACCAAACGTTGTGCACTCAAATCTTTTGCTGTATTTAGTTTATTTTGGCATCCGGATGATGATTCTAGCATGAAATTGCTTGGGCACCTGTTAATTTTTAAGATTTTGACACATTCAGCTCAAATGTACACAATTGCTGATTATGGCTGTCAAATCTAAACCAAACGTTGTGCACTCAAATCTTTTGCTGTATTTAGTTTATTTTGGCATCCGGATGATGATTCTAGCATGAAATTGCTTGGGCACCTGTTAATTTTTAAGATTTTGACACATTCAGCTCAAATGTACAATCATGCGCTAAAAACGCATTTAAAGCAATAAAAAGGTGATTATGGCTGTCAAACCTAAACCAAACGTTGTGCACTCAAATCTTTTGCTGTATTTAGTTTATTTTGGCATCCGGATGATGATTCTAGCATGAAATTGCTTGGGCACCTGTTAATTTTTAAGATTTTGACACATTCAGCTCAAATGTACACAATTGCTGATTATGGCTGTCAAACCTAAACCAAACGTTGTGCACTCAAATCTTTTGCTGTATTTTGTTTATTTTGGCATCCGGATGATGATTCTAGCATGAAATTGCTTGGGCACCTGTTAATTTTTAAGATTTTGACACATTCAGCTCAAATGTACACAATTGCTGATTATGGCTGTCAAACCTAAACCAAACGTTGTGCACTCAAATCTTTTGCTGTATTTTGTTTATTTTGGCATCCGGATGATGATTCTAGCATGAAATTGCTTGGGCACCTGTTAATTTTTAAGATTTTGACACATTCAGCTCAAATGTACAATCATGCGCTAAAAACGCATTTAAAGCAATAAAAAGGTGATTATGGCTGTCAAACCTAAACCAAACGTTGTGCACTCAAATCTTTTGCTGTATTTAGTTTATTTTGGCATCCGGATGATGATTCTAGCATGAAATTGCTTGGGCACCTGTTAATTTTTAAGATTTTGACACATTCAGCTCAAATGTACACAATTGCTGATTATGGCTGTCAAATCTAAACCAAACGTTGTGCACTCAAATCTTTTGCTGTATTTAGTTTATTTTGGCATCCGGATGATGATTCTAGCATGAAATTGCTTGGGCACCTGTTAATTTTTAAGATTTTGACACATTCAGCTCAAATGTACAATCATGCGCTAACAACGCATTTAAAGCAATAAAAAGGTGATTATGGCTGTCAAACCTAAACCAAACGTTGTGCACTCAAATCTTTTGCTGTATTTAGTTTATTTTGGCATCCGGATGATGATTCTAGCATGAAATTGCTTGGGCACCTGTTAATTTTTAAGATTTTGACACATTCAGCTCAAATGTACACAATTGCTGATTATGGCTGTCAAATCTAAACCAAACGTTGTGCACTCAAATCTTTTGCTGTATTTAGTTTATTTTGGCATCCGGATGATGATTCTAGCATGAAATTTCTTGGGCACCTGTTAATTTTTAAGATTTTGACACATTCAGCTCAAATGTACAATCATGCGCTAAAAACGCATTTAAAGCAATAAAAAGGTGATTATGGCTGTCAAACCTAAACCAAACGTTGTGCACTCAAATCTTTTGCTGTATTTAGTTTATTTTGGCATCCGGATGATGATTCTAGCATGAAATTGCTTGGGCACCTGTTAATTTTTAAGATTTTGACACATTCAGCTCAAATGTACACAATTGCTGATTATGGCTGTCAAATCTAAACCAAACGTTGTGCACTCAAATCTTTTGCTGTATTTAGTTTATTTTGGCATCCGGATGATGATTCTAGCATGAAATTGCTTGGGCACCTGTTAATTTTTAAGATTTTGACACATTCAGCTCAAATGTACAATCATGCGCTAAAAACGCATTTAAAGCAATAAAAAGGTGATTATGGCTGTCAAACCTAAACCAAACGTTGTGCACTCAAATCTTTTGCTGTATTTAGTTTATTTTGGCATCCGGATGATGATTCTAGCATGAAATTGCTTGGGCACCTGTTAATTTTTAAGATTTTGACACATTCAGCTCAAATGTACAATCATGCGCTAAAACGCATTTAAAGCAATAAAAAGGTGATTATGGCTGTCAAATCTAAACCAAACGTTGTGCACTCAAATCTTTTGCTGTATTTAGTTTATTTTGGCATCCGGATGATGATTCTAGCATGAAATTGCTTGGGCACCTGTTAATTTTTAAGATTTTGACACATTCAGCTCAAATGTACAATCATGCGCTAAAAACGCATTTAAAGCAATAAAAAGGTGATTATGGCTGTCAAACCTAAACCAAACGTTGTGCACTCAAATCCTTTGCTGTATTTAGTTTATTTGGCATCCGGATGATGATTCTAGCATGAAATTGCTTGGGCACCTGTTAATTTTTAAGATTTTGACACATTCAGCTCAAATGTACACAATTGCTGATTATGGCTGTCAAATCTAAACCAAACGTTGTGCACTCAAATCTTTTGCTGTATTTAGTTTATTTTGGCATCCGGATGATGATTCTAGCATGAAATTGCTTGGGCACCTGTTAATTTTTAAGATTTTGACACATTCAGCTCAAATGTACAATCATGCGCTAAAAACGCATTTAAAGCAATAAAAAGGTGATTATGGCTGTCAAACCTAAACCAAACGTTGTGCACTCAAATCTTTTGCTGTATTTAGTTTATTTTGGCATCCGGATGATGATTCTAGCATGAAATTGCTTGGGCACCTGTTAATTTTTAAGATTTTGACACATTCAGCTCAAATGTACACAATTGCTGATTATTGCTGTCAAATCTAAACCAAACGTTGTGCACTCAAATCTTTTGCTGTATTTAGTTTATTTTGGCATCCGGATGATGATTCTAGCATGAAATTGCTTGGGCACCTGTTAATTTTTAAGATTTTGACACATTCAGCTCAAATGTACAATCATGCGCTAAAAACGCATTTAAAGCAATAAAAAGGTGATTATGGCTGTCAAACCTAAACCAAACGTTGTGCACTCAAATCTTTTGCTGTATTTAGTTTATTTTGGCATCCGGATGATGATTCTAGCATGAAATTGCTTGGGCACCTGTTAATTTTTAAGATTTTGACACATTCAGCTCAAATGTACACAATTGCTGATTATGGCTGTCAAATCTAAACCAAACGTTGTGCACTCAAATCTTTTGCTGTATTTAGTTTATTTTGGCATCCGGATGATGATTCTAGCATGAAATTGCTTGGGCACCTGTTAATTTTTAAGATTTTGACACATTCAGCTCAAATGTACAATCATGCGCTAAAAACGCATTTAAAGCAATAAAAAGGTGATTATGGCTGTCAAACCTAAACCAAACGTTGTGCACTCAAATCTTTTGCTGTATTTAGTTTATTTTGGCATCCGGATGATGATTCTAGCATGAAATTGCTTGGGCACCTGTTAATTTTTAAGATTTTGACACATTCAGCTCAAATGTACACAATTGCTGATTATGGCTGCCAAATCTAAACCAAACGTTGTGCACTCAAATCTTTTGCTGTATTTAGTTTATTTTGGCATCCGGATGATGATTCTAGCATGAAATTGCTTGGGCACCTGTTAATTTTTAAGATTTTGACACATTCAGCTCAAATGTACAATCATGCGCTAAAAACGCATTTAAAGCAATAAAAAGGTGATTATGGCTGTCAAACCTAAACCAAACGTTGTGCACTCAAATCTTTTGCTGTATTTAGTTTATTTTGGCATCCGGATGATGATTCTAGCATGAAATTGCTTGGGCACCTGTTAATTTTTAAGATTTTGACACATTCAGCTCAAATGTACACAATTGCTGATTATGGCTGTCAAATCTAAACCAAACGTTGTGCACTCAAATCTTTTGCTGTATTTAGTTTATTTTGGCATCCGGATGATGATTCTAGCATGAAATTGCTTGGGCACCTGTTAATTTTTAAGATTTTGACACATTCAGCTCAAATGTACAATCATGCGCTAAAAACGCATTTAAAGCAATAAAAAGGTGATTATGGCTGTCAAACCTAAACCAAACGTTGTGCACTCAAATCTTTTGCTGTATTTAGTTTATTTTGGCATCCGGATGATGATTCTAGCATGAAATTGCTTGGGCACCTGTTAATTTTTAAGATTTTGACACATTCAGCTCAAATGTACACAATTGCTGATTATGGCTGTCAAATCTAAACCAAACGTTGTGCACTCAAATCTTTTGCTGTATTTAGTTTATTTTGGCATCCGGATGATGATTCTAGCATGAAATTGCTTGGGCACCTGTTAATTTTTAAGATTTTGACACATTCAGCTCAAATGTACAATCATGCGCTAAAAACGCATTTAAAGCAATAAAAAGGTGATTATGGCTGTCAAACCTAAACCAAACGTTGTGCACTCAAATCTTTTGCTGTATTTAGTTTATTTTGGCATCCGGATGATGATTCTAGCATGAAATTGCTTGGGCACCTGTTAATTTTTAAGATTTTGACACATTCAGCTCAAATGTACACAATTGCTGATTATGGCTGTCAAATCTAAACCAAACGTTGTGCACTCAAATCTTTTGCTGTATTTAGTTTATTTTGGCATCCGGATGATGATTCTAGCATGAAATTGCTTGGGCACCTGTTAATTTTTAAGATTTTGACACATTCAGCTCAAATGTACAATCATGCGCTAACAACGCATTTAAAGCAATAAAAAGGTGATTATGGCTGTCAAACCTAAACCAAACGTTGTGCACTCAAATCTTTTGCTGTATTTAGTTTATTTTGGCATCCGGATGATGATTCTAGCATGAAATTGCTTGGGCACCTGTTAATTTTTAAGATTTTGACACATTCAGCTCAAATGTACAATCATGCGCTACAAACGCATTAAAGCAATAAAAAGGTGATTATGGCTGTCAAACCTAAACCAAACGTTGTGCACTCAAATCTTTTGCTGTATTTAGTTTATTTTGGCATCCGGATGATGATTCTAGCATGAAATTGCTTGGGCACCTGTTAATTTTTAAGATTTTGACACATTCAGCTCAAATGTACACAATTGCTGATTATGGCTGTCAAACCTAAACCAAACGTTGTGCACTCAAATCTTTTGCTGTATTTTGTTTATTTTGGCATCCGGATGATGATTCTAGCATGAAATTGCTTGGGCACCTGTTAATTTTTAAGATTTTGACACATTCAGCTCAAATGTACAATCATGCGCTAAAAACGCATTTAAAGCAATAAAAAGGTGATTATGGCTGTCAAACCTAAACCAAACGTTGTGCACTCAAATCTTTTGCTGTATTTAGTTTATTTTGGCATCCGGATGATGATTCTAGCATGAAATTGCTTGGGCACCTGTTAATTTTTAAGATTTTGACACATTCAGCTCAAATGTACACAATTGCTGATTATGGCTGTCAAATCTAAACCAAACGTTGTGCACTCAAATCTTTTGCTGTATTTAGTTTATGTTGGCATCCGGATGATGATTCTAGCATGAAATTGCTTGGGCACCTGTTAATTTTTAAGATTTTGACACATTCAGCTCAAATGTACAATCATGCGCTAAAAACGCATTTAAAGCAATAAAAAGGTGATTATGGCTGTCAAACCTAAACCAAACGTTGTGCACTCAAATCTTTTGCTGTATTTAGTTTATTTTGGCATCCGGATGATGATTCTAGCATGAAATTGCTTGGGCACCTGTTAATTTTTAAGATTTTGACACATTCAGCTCAAATGTACACAATTGCTGATTATGGCTGTCAAATCTAAACCAAACGTTGTGCACTCAAATCTTTTGCTGTATTTAGTTTATTTTGGCATCCGGATGATGATTCTAGCATGAAATTGCTTGGGCACCTGTTAATTTTTAAGATTTTGACACATTCAGCTCAAATGTACAATCATGCGCTACAAACGCATTTAAAGCAATAAAAAGGTGATTATGGCTGTCAAACCTAAACCAAACGTTGTGCACTCAAATCTTTTGCTGTATTTAGTTTATTTTGGCATCCGGATGATGATTCTAGCATGAAATTGCTTGGGCACCTGTTAATTTTTAAGATTTTGACACATTCAGCTCAAATGTACACAATTGCTGATTATGGCTGTCAAATCTAAACCAAACGTTGTGCACTCAAATCTTTTGCTGTATTTAGTTTATTTTGGCATCCGGATGATGATTCTAGCATGAAATTGCTTGGGCACCTGTTAATTTTTAAGATTTTGACACATTCAGCTCAAATGTACAATCATGCGCTAAAAACGCATTTAAAGCAATAAAAAGGTGATTATGGCTGTCAAACCTAAACCAAACGTTGTGCACTCAAATCTTTTGCTGTATTTAGTTTATTTTGGCATCCGGATGATGATTCTAGCATGAAATTGCTTGGGCACCTGTTACATTTTTAAGATTTTGACACAT